>NW_026576894.1:120000-217500 GCF_028641065.1 Leucoraja erinaceus
CGCCCCCCGGCACCACCGTCGGGGGCTGGTAGTTGATGCCTACCTGCGGGGGAGAGAAAGAAGAGACTCATAGAAACTTTCAATAGTATCCATTGCGAGCTAAACGTTAAGAAACCTGGGCCACCGTTCAGGAAGGTTCTCGTCTGTTCTGGATGTGGTAGATATCACAATACAGTGTGGAACCGCGGGTTGGATCAAGCTTCTGTTGCGTGGATTGGTCTACAATCTACACCTACCTTGAACCCGGTCGGGCACCAGTCCACGAACTGGATGGAGCGCTTGGTCTTGATGGTGGCGATGGAGGCGTTGACGTCCTTGGGCACCACGTCCCCGCGGTACATCATGCAGCACGCCATGTATTTGCCCTGGCGGGGGTCGCACTTGAGCATCTGGTTGGCCGGCTCGAAACAGGCGTTGGTGATCTCCGACACGGACAGTTGCTCGTGGTAAGCCTTCTCGGCCGAGATCAGGGGCGCGTAGGTCACCAGCGGGAAGTGAATGCGCGGGTAGGGGACCAGGTTGGTCTGGAGCTCGAGCAGGTCCACGTTGAGGGCGCCGTCGAAGCGCAGCGAGGCGGTGATGGACGACACTACCTGCCCCAGCAGGCGGTTGAGGTTGGTGTAGGTGGGGCGCTCGATGTCCAGGTTCCGCCGGCAGATGTCGTAAATAGCCTCGTTGTCCAGCATGAAGGAGCAGTCGGAGTGCTCCAGGGTGCAGTGGGTGACCAGCACCGCGTTGTAGGGCTCGACCACGGCGGTGGAGATCTGCGGCGCCGGGTAGACGGAAAACTCCAGCTTGGATTTCTTGCCGTAGTCGACGGAGAGTCTCTCCATGAGGAGGGAGGTGAAGCCCGAGCCGGTGCCGCCCCCGAAACTGTGGAAGATGAGGAACCCCTGCAGTCCGGTGCACTGGTCGGCCTGTGGGCAGATAAAGCGGAGAGCATTGAGAAGGAGAAAGGTGGGGTGAGTGTGAGTGTTGCAGGAGTAAACTGACCCTCTGGAGAGGTGTCTAGCTTCTGTGGTCGCACCCTAACAACTGTAATCTGTGTTTAACATCTGGAGTTGAAAAGTTGCTAGAGAGTATTCTGAGGGATAGGTCATTCACGAAGTGCGGAATTGTCGCGGGCGAACCAGGAGCGCCAGATAGTTGAATAACGGGCGCTGGTTCACGGTTGGATTCGGTTCCACAACCTACCAGCTTCCGGATGCGATCCAGGACCAGGTCGACGATCTCCTTGCCGATGGAGCAGTGGCCCCGGGCGTAGTTGTTGGCCGCGTCCTCCTTGCCGGTGATGAGCTGTTCGGGGTGGAAGAGCTGCCGGTATGTGCCGGTCCGCACTTCATCTACAGGGGAGCAAACAGAAAACGGAGAATGAACCAGCTCATTAAGAAACTGGTTCATTAAGAATCACACGCCCCTCGTCAAACGCCGCGGGGAAGGTTTCAGACAAGGCCCAACATGTCAGGACTCTCCCCGGTTTAACCTTACCGATCACCGTGGGCTCCAGATCAATGAACACGGCCCGGGGGACGTGCTTGCCCGCCCCCGTCTCGCTGAAGAAGGTGTTGAATGAATCGTCGCCGCCCCCGATGGTCTTGTCGCTGGGCATCTGTCCATCCGGCTGGATCCCGTGCTCCAGGCAATAGAGCTCCCAGCAAGCGTTGCCGACCTGAACTCCGGCCTGGCCGATGTGGATGGAGATACACTCACGCTGGAGAGAGAGAGAGAAAGAGGGGGTGGGTCGATGGAGGAAAGGGGGAAGATATGATTGTGTTATTCCCACGGATATTGGTTCCGAGTGCTAACATTTCCCCCACGCCACACCACAGTGTGCGACCGGATCAACGCGTTTACCCAGCGTGGTCACCGCGGAATCACTCTCCACCCATGGGCCTTAGTTCCCGGTTCTCTTGAGTTATCCCGGCTCTCCCCATCACCGGTTTCACACGACGCCCCGCCGCCCAGCCCCGGGATCACCCACCATGATGTCCCTTCCAGTCTCTCAGCTCCAGACAATGTGTCGCATTCGCCGAACGCGTCCCTTTTATACCCCGCCCCAATAGAACGTTCATACACCCGGGCCGCGCTGTGATTGGCCGCCAGCGACCCGTGGAACGCGGAGACAAAGGCAAAGAGAACGCCGATTGGTTCTCAGCGCGAGTGACGCAACAGAGGCGACCTGTTCTTCGAACGGCGCAAAGAACCGTCGGCATCTCGGCGTCACAACCGAGGATCATTGGGCGTTTCAATAGTCGCGTCAACCCCCTGTCCCACTTAGGAAACCCGAACGGAAACCTCTGGAGACTTTGCGCCCTACCGGAGGTTTCCGGTGCTTTTTTTTTTGTCAGTCTCCCTACTAGAATTTAGAAGATTGAGGGGGGATCTTAGAGAAACTTATAGAACTTAGAGAAAGACATTCTTGCCCTCGAGGGAGTACAGAGAGGGTTCACCAGACTGATTCCTGGGATGTCAGGACTTTCATTTGAAGAAAGACTGGAAAGACTCGGCTTGTACTCGCTAGAATTTAGAAGATTGAGGGGGATCTTACAGAAACTTACACAATTCTTAAGGGGTTCGGACAGGCTAGATGCAGGAAGATTATTCCCGATGTTGGGGAAGTCCAGAACAAGGGGTCACAGTTTAAGGATAAGGGGAAAATCTTTTAGGACCGAGATGAGAAAAACATTTTTCACACAGAGAGTGGTGAATCTCTGGAATTCTCTGCCACAGAAGGTAGTTGAGGCCAGTTCATTGGCTATATTTAAGAGGGAGTTAGATGTGGCCCTTGTGGCTAAAGGTATCAGGGGGTATGGAGAGAAGGCAGGTACAGGATACTGAGTTGGATGATCAGCCATTTTCATATTGAATGGCGGTGCAGGATCGAAGGGCCGAATGGCCTACTCGTGCACCTATTTTCTATGTTTCTATGTTACCTGCTTCCACTACCTGCAACCACCGGCCATCACCTGCAACCGCCGGGAACCGCACGGAAACCTTGGGTGCGGCGCAAAGCCTCCAGAGGTTTCCGTTCAGGTTTCCTAAGTGGGACAGGGGCATAACTCTCTCCTCGATCCCCCTTCACTTCCACTGTTACCTCAATTCCTCACTCCTCTCTAGTCCTCCATACCCTCACTCCCTTCCGCCGCTTCCTCCCCTCACTCCTCCCTCCTCCTGTTCCTTCACTCTCCACGTCCCCCCCTCCCTCCCTGCTTGCACCCCGAAACTGGTCACTCCCTCTTCCTCTACCCCACTGTGTTCCCTCATCCCCCTGCTCTTCTCTAGCCCAGCTCCTGTTGAGTAAGTCACACGTACTCAGGGACTGGTACAACAGTATTTACTGAGTAACACGTTCAACACTCTGCAGCATATCAATTCT
Source organism: Leucoraja erinaceus (assembly GCF_028641065.1). Taxonomy (NCBI): domain Eukaryota; kingdom Metazoa; phylum Chordata; class Chondrichthyes; order Rajiformes; family Rajidae; genus Leucoraja; species Leucoraja erinaceus. Next base: position 123,377 of record NW_026576894.1, read on the forward strand.
ACGGTGCTGCATCACCAACTAACAGCACATGTCGGCTTGTGATAATATGAATGGTGTAGTAATAGGCGGAGCTTATATTAATAAATCATTACATTGGTTAGTAAGTAATGTAACCAATCTACATCTTTCCTTGTAAGAATAATAAGAATAAAAAGTGAAACACGACTACAATAAAGTGATATAGTAAGTAAGTAAGTTTTATTTATATAGCACTTTTAAATCAACTCGCGTTGAAACCAAAGTGCTTTACATAGCAATGTTACAAAATTTTGAGATTTAAAAAATCAAGTCTGCAATTTATCCCATCAGATAAAGCGTAAAAAGACGTTTAATTTAAAGCCGATCCTTGCATATCTTCAGTATTAAAAAAGCTATGGCCATTTTCATACTCGGAAATTCGCATCTTGTTCCCTATTGCTTTTCCATTGAGTTTACACAAAAGCTGTGATCAAGGACAGTCAAAAGCCCATAAGTTTCTTAAAAATTAAGAGAACTGAAATAAGTTTTCAGTTATTATAGATTGAAGCATTCTGAAACAAATATTAAACAATCTTATTTGGATGACCTGAAATTAAAGCATAGAATTAGTTAGTTACCCAATTGTAGCTGATTACAAAATTCAATTACAAGATCTAAACATCTATCCATTTCTTAAGAAAAGATTAACATTTTTAAATAGCCTAAGTGTCCAAATAACATTCACACAAGAATTCACAATATAACATGATTTTTAAATCTCATTGTCATGGATTTATAGGCCAAATTATAAGGAATTTAGTGTTTAATTCACGTAAATTAATGGCCATTTAAATCATCTTGCGAGTGGGTTTTTGAGGAACGCGATTGATTGGAACGTTGCGGGCGCGGTGAATTTGAAGCCCATATCGGTAGAAAAATACTGTCGGTTCGTAAGGGGCCTAAATCACCGTTTCGCAACGTAAAATGTGGATTAAAGTCATCTTAAGAAGCACATATACATAAATTGAACGGCTTTCCTTTACCTGTCCCGTACGTGAAATCCGTCCCCGTTGTCGGCGTTGACGGCTTTAGAAGCTGATTTCTAAATTACTTCAGTGCCGAAATTGTCGGGCGATTTAAAATAAAAAAATTCACAGAACGGCTTCGGAACAATTATTCAGCAAAAGTTTGCACTCCGAGCACATATATCCTTGACAGGTAGGAGAAAAAACCGCATTTTAACCCCCCCCCCCCCCCCCATCCCCCCAAAGGCGCGAAAGTCGCGCACACGACCAGTGGCTGAACTGCAGCGCAGCTGAAGGTAAGTTTTGTAATATACCTACTTCACGTAAAAGAAATAATAAAAGAAATAAAAGTTTCCGTACATCCATGGAAACATTTAAAATAAGAAAAATTACACAACACATTATAGAATTCAACAAGGACGTCCCCCCACAACAGAATCAACATTTCTCCACTGTGGGGAAAGGCAACAAAAAGTTAAGTCCTCTTCCTTTGTGAAACACCCAAGGTCGGGGCCCATTTGTGGCCTCCGCAGCCAGTCCGATGTTTTCAGGCTCTCTTTGCCGGAAAGCTGGAACTCCGGCGTCGGGTAAACACTCCTCAGCGGCTTGGAAATGTCAGAAGCGGCCGCTCCCTCCCCGGAGACTGCGGCACCCGTAGTCCTCAGGCCGCGTTGGCTGGAGCTCCGACTCTGGCGATCCCGGATCCCAGGCTCCGCGGTGTTCCAAATCCAGCGCCGCCCGCGGCTGGACGCTCCGCAGCCACAGCTCCTCGATGTTGGAGTCGGCGTTCACCGCACTCCGGAGCTTACCGAACGGCGACTCGGTAAGGCATCGCCCGCTTCGTGTTGGTATCCCAGCGCTGTGCCGCCGCCGAAGCTGCAGTCCCGGCCGGTCCCAACAGGAAACGCCGCTCCATTCTCGATGGTAGGCCGCGAGGAAGGGGCGAAGAAGCTGCTCGGAGGGAAGCCGCCTCTCCGACCAGGTATGGACTAGGAAATAAAGTTTCCCCCTTCCCCTCCCCCACCCACCACATAAAAGATCTCCAAATAACATTTGTTTTTTGACAGGACTAATATATGACAGGATATATATGTATAAGCCCGTTACTAGGTGCTGACTGATTAATAATGTGACCGAAAATGCTAATAGCGCATACAAGGGAATTCAGGTGGTTCAAACAACGTCTTTGTATTTAAGGGTCGGCCTACAAACCCGTCCCGTGCGCGTACGGTACAGATCCGCATCTCCTCCCTTCACCGGCGAGAATGTCGGGGCCCCGTGCGGCGGGAGCATTGGGGACCTGGGGGACAAACACAGCGAGGCAGGCGAGCGGGGCACCGAGTGTGGTGGTGAGGGAGCTGGAGACACAACCAGGGGTAGGTCTGCAGCTCGTGACAGAAGAGAAAGTCCGTCAGTAGATGGGTAGATCGGTGGCGTAGCATCAGGATACGAGACATCGCCATTGGGCCTGATTCCGCCAACGCCAAATGCCAGCAAACTGCGCAGGCCACTGCCATTGGGAAGTAAAATGGCGATGTGAAAATGACAGAACAAAGCAGATGCTCAAGATATGCAATAAAATTGACGATGTTAAAGGAAACAGGCCATTGTTAGCTGTGGGTGAGGTGAAATTGAGTTACAGACAATGAGATTCAACAAGATGACTGATTCTGGTATGACTTGGGTGGTGGAGGGATGGAGAGAGAGGGGATGTGAGGGTTAGTTGAAGTTAGATAAATCAATATTCATACTGCTATCAATAAAATGGACGGTAGACAAAAAAGCTGGAGCAACTCAGCGGGTGAGGCAGCATCTATGGAGTGAAGGAAATAGGCAACGCTTGAAGAAGGGAGACTGAAGAAGGGTTTCGGACCGAAACGTGGCCCATTTCCTTCGCTCCATAGATGCTGCCTCACCCGCCGAGTTTCTCCAGCATTTGTGTCTACCTTCGATTTTCCAGCATCTGCAGTTCCTTCTTAAACATCAATAAAAGGGAGGTAGGTTGTTGCAGGGCCGACGTTAGGAGGTGCGGGGCCCAATTGGGAACAATTTTGGTGAGCCCCAGGTTCCTAGCCAAGGTCTGTAGAATCATAGAAATATAAATAAAATCTATTATAGAATTTGTATCTCCGTGGTAGAATGGAAAGTAATTAAAATGTGCGCTTAAAAAGTGCCTGCGAGTTAATGGACCAACAGATCTAAGCTACATTTTAATATCAAATTGCACACATGTAAGCCAACAAGTAACACATAAAATTGTAGATCACCTCTGAAAAGTACATAGTTACAATACCACTTGTTTTACTGACTGTGAAATGGGGAAAACAAAGTTATTTAATTAACTAGATCCTGGATAAACAATAACCATTGGTGAAAAACCAGTCCAGGCATTACATTTTGGGCTTTAGCCCCATCGTACCCTTTGGGCTTCTACCCCATCCTAACTTAGTTGTGTCTGTGTGTTAGTTGTGTATGTGTTAGTTGTCTGTGCGTGATGTGTGTGGGTGGGAAGGAGAGAAGGGAGGGAGAGAAGCAAAGATCCTATAGCGGAGATCTTTGGAGAGAAGGGAGGAACGCGACTTCTCCCGCCCGAGTTGCGGGGTCGAAGAGCTCCTGGAGCGGGGCCTTACAGCACCGCCCCGCGCGGCTTGGAATGGCCGCGGGACTCTGCGAGCGAACGCCGGGGGCTCTAACATCAAGACCCGGTGTGCGACCTTGCACCACCCGGCGTGGCTTTAATGGCCGCGGGACAATCGCCATCGCCAGCCGGGGGCTTTGACTTTGACTCTGACATCGGGGGGGGGAGAGTGCAGTGGAGAGATGGCCTGTGATGGAGAGTGGCCTTCCATCACAGCGATGTGATGGATGTTTATGTAAATTATGTTGTGTCTTGGGTCTATTTGTTTGTAATGTATGGCTGCAGAAACGTCATTTCGTTTGGACCTCAAGGGGTCCAAATGACAAATAAATTGAATTGAATTGAATTGAATTGAATTGAATTGGAAGGAGAGAAGGGAGGAAGAAGAGAAGGGAAGGAAGTGGAGAAAGAAGGGAGGGGGGAAGGAGAGGAAGACGGGAGGGAGGGAAGGAGTGCAGGGAAAAGAGAGGGAGGAAGGAGGGAGGGAAGGAGAGAAGGGAGGGACGGAAGAAGGGAGGGGAGGGAGGGAAGGGAAGGACAGAAGGGAGGGAGGGAGAGGGCCGGTGGCGGGAGCGGATGCCGGGGTCCGGGCGGGTGGGGTATGAACTGAGGCCGAGGTTTGTAAACGTTGCTCCAAACCCCGGCCCGGTCCTCCCTGTATTGTTCACCACGTCTCCCCGGGGAGAGAGAGGGGTGGAGCCGGAGCTGTGTGCGTGAAGCACGGCGACTGGAGGGGCTGGAGCGCTGCCCCTGGATCGTGAGGGAACTATCCACCTCCCCCCTCTCCCCCTTCTCCATACACCCCTCACACACCCCTCCCCGTCTACCTCTTTCTTTCCCCCTCCACTCATTCTCTCCACCTCACTCCCCCCCCCCCCCTCCACCCTTCCCCCCTCCACCCGGGGAGCGCCCCCCCCCCCCCCCCCCTTAGGCGCGGGGCCAATTGGGAGCAATTGGTCCAATTGGCTTAAGGCCGGCCCTGAGTTGTTGAATAGATAACTAAAACCAGAGAATAACATTTCTCATCTCAAAGTTTGACAAGTAGCCAAGTGTCCTGACCTGAAAGGTTACCCATATTTTTTCTCCCAACACTTTGTGCCTTTCTTTGGCAGACACAATGAACTACAGATGCTGGTTCAGGCAGCAGACGGGTTCAGGCAGCATCTCTGGTCAATATGGATAGGCAATGTTTCATGTCTGAAGAAGTGTCGTGATCCAGAAAACGTCCACTATACAAGTTCTCCACAGACAGACACAAAATGCTGGAGTAACTCAGCGGGACATGCAGCATCTCTGGTGATAAAGAACCTTCCTCAGACTGAGGTAGACAAAAAGTGCTAGAGTAACTCAGCGGGTGACGCAGCATCTATGAACAGAAGGAATCGGCGACATTTTGGGTCGAGACCCTTCTTCAGACAGAGAGTCATAGGAGAGGGAAACACAGGGATAAGTGTAAGGTGTTAATCCAGCACTCTATTAACTGAATGGTGTCAGGTTAGGAAAATGGGAAGACCTGGGTGTTCTTGTACATCAGTCACTGAAAGTATGCAGCAGATATAGCGGGCAGTGAAAAAAAGCTAATGGTATGTCGACCTTCATAATGTGAGGAGTTTAGTTGAGGAGCAAAGAGCCCTTTCTACAGTTGTACAGGGCCCTGGTGAGGCCACACCTGGAGTATTGTGTGCAGTTTTGGTCTCCTGGCTTAAGGGAGGACATATTTGCTTTTGAGGGAATGCAGGGTCGGTTCACCAGGTTAATTCCCGGGATGGCAGGACTGACATGATGTACGAATGGGTCGACTGGGCTTGTATTCACTGGAATTTAGAAGCATCAGAGGGGATCGTATAGAAACATATAACATTATTAAGGGATTGGACAGGGTAAATGCAGGACTCATGTTCCCAATGTTGGGGGAATCAGAACCAGGTTCCTCAGTTTAAGAAGTAGGTAATTTAGGACTGAGATGATGAAAAACGTTTTCATCCAGAGAGTTGTAAATCTGTGGAATTTTCTGCCACAGAAAGCAGTGGAGGCCAATTCACTGGATGTTTTCAAGTTAGATTATGCTCTTGGGGCTAACGGAATCAAGGAATATGGGGAAAAAGAAGGAATGGGGTATTGATTGTGGATGTTCAGCCATGATCATATTGAATGGCAGTGCTGGCTCGAAGGGCCGAATGGCCTCCCCCTGCACCTATTGTCTATGTTTCTATCTAGAAGCTTTTCACTCCACATCACCGTCGATATCACTCCTGTGTCTCTCAGTCTGAGGACGGGTCTCAACCTTGAAACGTCGCCCATTCCTTCTCTTCAGAGATGCTGCCCGGGTCACTGAGTTACTGCAGCATTTTATAGTCTGGAACAATTCAGGTTTTATCTCAGGTTTGCAGCATCTGCAGCTGCTCTCCCCCCCCCCCCCCCCCCCCCGTGATGTTGGAGCCGCGGGGTCAAGGGGCGCCCTCTGTTCCTCCGAATGCAGCGCCACCTTACGACGGCTCGGCCTAAAGATGCGGTCTCCTGCGGCGGGATTGGTCGGACGCAAGGAGGAGGCGGGACGTGGTCCTTTGTGACGTCAGGCCCTGGGGAAGCGGAACCTGCTCCCATTGGCCCCTGGCGCTGCCCGTCAGTGGGGGGGGGAGGGAGTGAGGAGGCGAGACCAAAGATCTTTGGGCGAGACCTGGTCGCCGGTCATGTGACGTCTTCCTGCAGCCCTGGAGCGTCGTCGCGCCGCAGCTCAGGTGAGAACAGTCGCCGCCGCCGCTCGTGGGCGATCCTGCGGCCGGTGACTCGAGGAGGCGGAGCCTGAGGGCCGAGGCGTGCGGACGTGGTGGGGGGAGGGGGATGTGAGTCAGCAGTGAGTGGATAGGAGAGTAAGGCCAAGTGAAATAGGAATGGATGTGAAAGGTGAGAGCAGTAATGGATGAAAAGTATTATATATGAATGCACAAATAATAAGAAATGAAGTGGACGAGCTTGTGGCTCAGTTAGAAATTGTCAAGTATGATGTTGTGGGAATTACAGAGCCATGGCTGCAAGAGGGCCAGGGCTGGGAACTGAATGGTCAAGTATGATGTTGTGGGAATTACAGAATTCCCTTCGGAACAGAATTGCTTCTACCAGATCCTCTTTCATTGAAGCCCTTAAATCTGATTTAATTATTTTCAGTGCGGAGAACAGTCTTTCCATGCCGACCTGAGTGGGAGGTATGGCTGTTACTATCATAGCTGCAAATGTTACTATTTCAGGTTGTCGGGATGACGGGGAATTATAGACCAGTTAGCCTGACAGTGGTGGTGGGAAGATGCTGGAGTTAATTAGTAAAGTAGTAATAACGGCAAATTTAGATAGCAGAGGAAAAAGTTTATTAAGACCAAAGTTGCACCCTTGATGACTGAAAAAGGTGAATTTATTATGGGGATCTAGGAAATGTCAGATGAGTTGAATAGGTACTTTGGATCCGTCTTCACTTAGCAGGACCCAAACAATCTTCCTGATGTACTAGTGGGCAGAGGATCTGTTGTGATGGAGGAACTGAAGGAAATCCACATTAGGTAGGAAATGGTGTTGGGTGGACTGATGTGACTGAAGGCTGATAAATCCCCAGGGCCTGAGGGTCTGCATCCCAGGGTACTTAAGGAAGTGGCTCTAGAAATCGTGGATGCATTGGTGACCATTTTCCAATGTTCTATAGATTCAGGATCAGTTTCTGTGGATTGGAGGGTTGCTAATGTTATCACACATTTTAAGAAAGGCGGGAGAGAGAAAACGGGGAATTATAGACCAGTTAGCCTGACATCAGTGGTGGGGAAGATGCTGGAGTCAATTATAAAAGATGAAATAGAGGCACATTTGGATAGCAGTAACAGGATCGTCCGAGTCCGCACGGATTTACAAAGGGGAATTCATGTTTGACTAATCTTCTGGAATTTTTTGAGGATGTAACTCGGAAAATGGATAAGGAAGAGCCAGTGGATGTAGTGTACCTGGACTTTCAGAAAGCATTTGATAAGGTCCCACATAGGAGATTAGTGGGCAAAATTAGGGCACATGGTATTGAGGGTAGAGTGCTGTCATGGATAGAGAAGTGGTTGGCAGACAGGAAACAAAGAGTAGGGATTAACGGGTCCCTTTCAGAATGGCAGGCAGTGACTAGTGTGGTACAGCAAGGCTCGGTCGGTGCTTGGACCGCAGCTATTTACAATATACATTAATGATTTAGATTAAGGGATTACAAATAACATTATCAAATTTGCAGATGACACAAGGATGGGTGGCAGTGTAAACTGTGAGGAGGATGCTATGAGAATGCAGGGTGACTTGGACTGCTTGGGTGAGTAGGCAGATGCATGGCAGATGATTGTTAATTTAGACAAATGTGAGGTTATCCACTTTGGTAGCAAAAAGAAGAAGGAATATTATTATCTAAATGGTGTCAAGATTGGAAAAGGGGAAGTGCAATGGGATCTGGGGGTCCTTGTTCATCAGGCAGTTGTACAGGGCCCTACCGATACCACACCTGGAGTATTGTGTGTAGTTTTGGTCTCCAAATTTGAGGAAGGACATTCTTGCTGTTGAGGGAGTGCAGCGTAGGTTCACAAGATTAATTCCCGGGATGGAGGGACTGTCATATGCTGAGACAATGGAGCGGCTGGGCTTGTATAATCTGGCATTTAGAAGAATGAGAGGAGATCTTATTGAAACATATAACATTATTAAGGGTTTGGACACTCTAGAGGCAGGGAACATGTTCCCGATGTTGTGGGAGTCCAGAACCAGGGGCCACAGTTTAAGAATAAGGGGTAAGCCATTTAGAACGGAGATGAGGAAATACTTTTTCACCAAGAGAGTTGTGAGTGTGGAATTCTCTGCCTCAGAGGGCTGCAGAGGCCGGTTCTCTGGAAACATACAAGAGGGAGCTGGATAGATCTCTTGAAGATTGTGGAGTCAGGGGATATGGGGAGAAGGTAGGAATGGGGAACTGATAGTGGATGATCAATCTTGATCACATTGAATGGCGCGGTGCTGGCTCGAAGGGCCGAATGGCCTACTCCTGCACCTATTGTCTATTCTCTCATTAAAATCAAGCCAAGGATGACCCACATTGGCCGAACTATTCACTGGACTGAGCTGAAGTTGGCTGGAATCGGACCAAGTAGGCGGGGAGTGCAGACCTTGGTCCAGTTAGGCCAGGGAGGGGGGCAATAGGCTCAACAATGCCAGGGAGGTCTGGACTGGGTAGGCTCAGGACGGCTGAGAGAAAGAGGGCGGAGAGACAATAGGTGTAGGAGTAGGCCATTTGACCCTTCGAGCAAGAACCGGCATTCACTATCTAACTCTCGTTTGAAAGCCTCCAGAGAATTGGCCTCCACTGCCTTCTTAGGTACTGAGAGAGAGAGAGAGAGTGGGGGGGGGGGGAGAGAGAGAGGGGGGGAGAGAGAGAGGGGGAGGAGAGAGAGGGAGGGAAGAGAGGGGGAGAGAGAGAGAGAGAGAGTTGGGGCTGAGAGACTATTTCTGTGCTGGTTTTGAGGGATATGGGTCAAACGCGGGCAGGTGTAGAGGGATGAGCATCTTTTGACCTCCATCTTCCCTGTCGCCAGATAGCTGAGACTCCGAACTTTCGACGCAAAGACGAGGAACAGTCTCGAGAATTAGGGGCACGCTCTCATCTGCTTGCAAGAACAACAACAGGGGTACAACGCGGAAACAGGCTCTTCGGCCCACCGAGTCCGCACCGACCAGCGATCGCCCGTTCACACACTTGTTTAGTTTAGAGATACAGCACGGAAATAGGCCCTTCGGCCCACCGAGTCCACACCGACCAGCAATCACCCCGTACACTAACACTATCCTACACACACTAGAGACAATTTTCACAGGTAGGACAGGGTGATCAAGAAGGCTTTTGGCACATTGGCCTTCATCAGTCAGAGTATTGAGTATAGAGGTTGGGAGGTCACGTTGCAGTTGTACAAGACGTTGGTGAGGCCACATTGAGGGTCTTGTGTTCAGTACTGGGCACCGTAAATGATTTGAGTATAGGAGCAGGGAGGTTCTACTGCAGTTGTACAGGGTCTTGGTGAGACCACACCTGGAGTATTGCGTACAGTTTTGGTCTCCAAATCTGAGGAAGGATATTATTGCCATAGAGGGAGTGCAGAGACGGCTCACCAGACTGATTCCTGGGATGTCAGGACCGTCTTATGAAGAGAGACTGGATAGACTTGGTTTATACTCTCTAGAATTTAGGAGATTGAGAGGGGATCTTATAGAAACTTACAAAATTCTTAAGGGGTTGGACAGGCTAGATGCAGGAAGATTGTTCCCGATGTTAGGGAAGTCCAGGACAAGGGGTCACAGCTTAAGGATAAGGGGGAAATCCATTAAAACCGAGATGAGAAGAACTTTTTTCACACAGAGAGTGGTGAATCTCTGGAACTCTCTGCCACAGAGGGTAGTTGAGGCCAGTTCATTGGCTATATTTAAGAGGGAGTTAGATGCGGCCCTTGGGGCTAAGGGGATTAGGGGGTATGGAGAGAAGGCAGGTACGGGATACTGAGTTGGATGATCAGCCAATGATCATATTGAATGGCGGTGCAGGCTCGAAGGGCCGAATGGCCTACTCCTGCACCTAATTTCTATGTTTCTATGTTTAGAGGGGCCTGAGCTTTTTGGAGAGGTTGGGGGCAGGCCAGGACTCTATTCCTTGGAGCACAGGAGGACGAGGGGTGATTTTATAGAGGTGTGACAAAATCATGAGAGGAATAGATCGGGTAGACACAGAGAGTCTCTTGCCCAGAGTAGGGGAATCGAGGACCAGAGGACATAGGTTTAAGGTGAAGGGGGAAAGATTTAATAGGAACCTGAGGGGCAACTTTTCCACACAGAGTGGTGGGTGTATGGAACCAGCTGCCGACTGGGACCTGGATAGTACATGGATAGGACAGGTTCGGAGGGATATGGGCCACACACGGGCAGGTGGGACTCGTGTAAATGGGGCATGTTGGCCGGCGCGGTGAAGTTGGGCTGAAGGGCCAATTTCTACGCTGGGTGACTGTGTCTCTTTCTCTCCCTCTCCCTCTCTCTCTCCCTCTTGCTCTTTCTCTCTTCCTCCCTCTCACTCGCCCTCCCTCCCTCCCTCCCTCCTCCCTCTGTCGCTACCCCCCTCTCTCTCTCTCTCTCTCTCTCTCTCTCTCTCTCTCTCTCTCTCTCTCTCTCTCTCTCTCTCTCTCTCTCTCTCTCTCTCTCTCTCTCTCTCTCTCTCTCTCTCTCTCTCTCTCTCTCTCTCTCTCTCTCTCTCTCTCTCTAGCTCTCTCTCTCTCTAGCTCCTTCTCCATCTCTCTCTATTTTGAATTATCTCTATCTCTCTATCTCCCTCTCTCCCCTCTCTATCGCTCTCTGTCTCTATTCCTTTCAATTCAATTCAATTTCAGTACAACACGATATTAAATTTAGCAATTCAATATTAATTTTTTTGTGTCAGTTAATGTCAATTAGTGTGTGCGTACATATGTGCATGTTGGTCATTCACCGTCTCTCAGGTTATGGCATGCTGTTACGTATTGTGCACCAAGATGTGCCGTATTTCCTTTACCAAGGATTATTCTTACTTTTGATGTATCGTCTAGTTCTTTAAAATCAGGGGTTGCCACACTGAGTTTGTCAGTATGCTTTCCTTGTTTTGTCAATTTTTTTGCAGTTTAGGAGGAAGTGCATCTCTGCTTCAACCTCCTGACGAACAGTGGCCGCATATTCTGTTTTCTCTTGCTTGCCAGACACAGAGAGAGATTGAGAGAGAGATATAGAGAGATGGACATCTCTTCTTTCCTTTTTCAATTGCCAAATCGTGATCACTTAACCTGTATTTGGTGAGAGTCTGCCTCTGCTTTATGTCTCTAACAGTTGAGAGATAATCTCTCTCTCTCTCTCTCTCTCTCTCTCTCTCTCTCTCTCTCTCTCTCTCTCTCTCTCTCTCTCTCTCTCTCTCTCTCTCTCTCTCTCTCTCTCTCTCTCTCTCTCTCTCTCTCTCCTCTCTCTCTCTCTCTCTCTCTCTCTCTCTCTCTCTCTCTCTCTCTCTCTCTCTCTCTCTCTCTCTCTCTCTCTCTCTCTCTCTCTCTCTCTCTCTCTCTCTCTCTCTCTCTCTCTCTCTCTCTCTCTCTCTCTCTCTCTCTCTCTCTCTCTCTCTCTCTCTCTCTCTCTCTCTCTCTCTCTCTCTCTCTCTCTCTCTCTCTCTCTCTCTCTCTCTCTCTCTCCTCTCTCTCTCTCTCTCTCTCTCTCTCTCTCTCTCTCTCTCTCTCTCCTCTCTGTATATCTCTATCTCTCTATCTCTCGCTCTATCTTTCACTAACTCTCTTTCGCACTTTTTTCCTCTCTTTCGCTCTATAAAAATAATAAGTAGATAGGGGGGAAAAAAAAGTAAATAAATAAAAAATTGGAATAAGACCATGTGGTTCAGTTATCAAATTAAAAAAAGAAAAAAACATTACATTAATTAGTTACCTGGAAATAATTCAATATTCATACAAACATACCATCTAGTTCTATATAACACAATCTTCCCATATCTAGCTCGGCATTTATCTAATTGGTGTCATGGCTCAAATAAACGGTCCATTTTTCCCAGATCTTCTCAAATGAATTATCCTTGACTGTCAAGGAATATGTCAATTTCTCCATATTAAAGATGTCTCGCACAAATTTTCTCCATACTAGTGAACTTGTGGATGAACATTATGTTTCACACATTTGATACCATTCTTCTTCTGTTATTTGAATCTTTAATTCTGCTTCCCATTTTGTTTTTATGTAGAGCGTTGATTCTCTCCCGCTTCCCACCAGAGCTTGGTAGAAAGCAGAGATGACCCGAGACCCCTTCTGTTTATATGTATCCACAATCACCTTGATCACATTATTTGAAGTTCCATCTAGTTCTGGCCTTATCTATTTTGTAATGTACTCTTAATTGCAAGTATCTAAAAAAATCTTTGTCTTTGAGACCATACTTTGACTTTAAATCTTGGAAGCTCTTAAACTCGCCATTTTCTGAAACTTCAATGTGTGAACCCCTCTTTTTAATTTATATTTTTCCAATATTACATTCCATATTTCTAACGTAAATGCTACTATTGGATCCATAGCATGTCTCAAAGCCCCTCTCAGATATTTGTCTCCCACCAAAATCTGGGTATGGTAACCCTGTATCTCCCTTTCCATTTCTTTCCATCGAGATTCATAATCAGGTCTGCACCAACAAGCCAGAGGTCTGAGTTGAGTTGCATAAAAGTATTTCCTCAGAATTGGTGAAGCCATTCCACCCTTGCTTTTTGGCAGTTGAAGTGGTGTTAGTTTTATTCTTGTTTTTTTGCTATTCCAAATAAATCTAGAGATCATCTTATCCCAAGCTACGAAATTTATCTCAGGGGACATTAATTGGGAGAGATTGGAATAAATATAGTAGTTTAGGTAGGATATAAATTTTTACCGTTTGTATTCTGGCACTGAAGTCTAGAGGAAGGGACGACCACCTTTCAACATCCTTTTTGATGTTTTCTTCAATTTTGTTATAATTAGTTTCAAACAAGTTGGAAAGTGTTTGGTTATAGTTACATCAAGATACTGCATCGTTTTAGAATTCCATTTCAGATTATATGCATCTCTGATTTGTTGGGATGGAGAATAATTGAATGAAAGAATTTGTGTTATATTCAGTTTATATTCAGTTTATACCCTGATATCATCAGCAAAAAGATATGTTCTTTCCCCCCCCCCCCTATTTTGACCCCCTGCAGGTCTTCTCTCTGCCTTATTGCTTGTGCTAAGGGTTCAATATACAAAACGAAGAGAGTAGGAGAAAGACAGCATCCTTGCCTTGTGCCCCTCTCTAACTGGATCCTTTTTGATATGTTTCCATTTACATTAATCCTAGCTGTAGGCTCCTGATATATTGTTTTAATACACCAAATTGCATCTTCATTGAAACCAAATCTCCTCAGTACTTCATATAAGAATACCCAACTAACACTATCAAAGGCTTTTTCTGCATCTAAACTGACCAGGACCATATTTGTATCCTTTTTTTGAGCATTATCCACAATGTGGAGGGTTCTTCTAAAATTATCCAGTGTTTGACGCCCCCGAATAAATCCAGTTTGGCCTTCATTAATCAGATCTGGTACAAAAGTCTCGAGTCTTTTGCAAATGATTGAGGGAAATAGTTTGTAGTCTACATTTAAAATTGAGATTGGCCTGAATGTTTTACATTGCTCTTTGTCTTTGCCTTCCTTGGGTAAAATGGTAATAATTGCTTCCTTCCATGATGGGGGAGCCCTGCCCTCTTTAAGGGTCCAGTTAAAGCAAGACAGGAGCAGAGGTGTTAGCTCTTTCTTAAAGGCCTTGTACATTCTGGTGGAAACCCATCGCGGCCCGGTGATTTACTAGCCTTAAGTCTACTGATTGCAGCTTCTAGCTCCTAAACTGTAAATTGTGACGTAATGGTATTATTTTGTGTTTCACCAATGGATGGCAGATCAAGTGAGTTAAGAAAACTTCTCATTGTCCTTTTGTCAGCTGATGGTGGCTTAGAATAGAGTTTCCTAAAGAATTCTTCAAATATTCTTTCCATCTCATCTGGCTCCATGTGATAATTGATTGGTTTTAGGATCTCTTATTTTATGAATTGTATTAGAGGCCTGCTGTTTACGCAGGCGTCTGGCCAGGAGTCTAGTTGCTTTTGGACCTGCTTCATAATAGGTCTGCTTTACAAATCTTGTCCTTTTTTCCATATCTCATCTGAGGATCTCATCTATCTCCCCCCTTATCTCCTTAATCTGTTTTAGTACCAACTGATCCTGTATGTTTTTATGTTTTTTCTCCAATTCTTTCAGTTTTTCTACTTGATGTTCATACGTAGCTAGCCGGAAGTTTTTTGTGATGATGTCAGAGCGATCAGCTTTCCAGATATAACTCTTCATAGCATCCCACAATATTACAGGATCCACATCCCCATTATCATTCTCTTCTATGTACCTTTTTATCTCTTCCCTTATTTGTTCCACATTTGCCTTATTATTCAAAATACCCACATCAAGCCTCCAAACAGTATTTCTTTTTCTACTATTCAGGTGTACGGTCAAGCTGATCGCACTGTGATCAGATACATCTGCCACCCAGATTTTACACTCTGTGATCCTGTGACTTTCACCCGTATTCATTAAAAAGTAGTCAATCCTGGAGTAGACTGAGTGAGGTACTGAATATTGTGTGTAGTCCCTTTCTAAAGGGTGAAGTTCTCTCCAAACATCAATCAGGCCCTTTTCCTTACTGATGTGTTAATAAACTTGGTCAGATGAATCTTGTTTTTTTTAGGCTTGTTGTATCCAAATTATTATTCATGACCACATTGAAGTCCTCTCCACATATCAAAATCCTTCAGTCTCTAAAGCAATAATGTCAAACAGTTTTGAAAAAAGCATTTGGTACTCTCTGGGGGGGCATATACATTGATCAGTGTCACAACTTTGTTTTCCAACTTTCCTTTAACTAATACATACCTTCCCTCTTTGTCCCTGACATCTTTATGGCATTCAAATTGGACTGCATTTGTAAGGGTAGCCACTCCCCTCTTTTGGCTAGTTTTATAGGAACTATAAAATGCATTTCTAAAGCCAAAGCGTTTTGGTTTCTGATGTTCTTGTTGAGACAGGTGGGTTTCTTGTAAAAATAGCACCTGAGCCTTTTCTTTTTTCAGTTTAGCCAGGACCTTGCTCCTTTTAACTGGATTATTCATCCCATTTACATTGAGTGACACCAATTTAATACTATTACGTGACATTTAATTTAGCTGATCCTGTTTGCATTCATAAATCTCCAGATAACTTGGAACTGTGCAGGTCTGACCATCTGGACAACATGTGTCAAATAAAAAAGAATTTAAAAAAGAGAAAACAGTTGACTTCCAAGTAAGGGTGATTCCTTTCCACCCTGAGTCCCCGTTGGCAGGTAGAGGGGAAAGCCTCCTCCCAGAGGGCCCCTCACTAGAGGTGAAACACTCCATTTCACACATCCTAGTATCGCCCAACGTCATCCGATAGCATTTATTTTCTAGTCCAAAAGAAGTTGTGACATAATAAAAGCTAGTTGGATGCGGTCTGCTCAGACTCCTGTAGTCACTCTCTTGCTGTCTCACTCTCCATATAACCATATAACCATATAACCATATAACAATTACAGCACGGAAACAGGCCATCTCGGCCCTACAAGTCCGTGCCGAACAACTTTTTTCCTTAGTCCCACCTGCCTGCACTCATACCATAACCCTCCATTCCCTTCTCATCCATATGCCTATCCAATTTATTTTTAAATGATACCAACGAACCTGCCGCCACCACTTCCACTGGAAGCTCATTCCACACCGCTACCACTCTCTGAGTAAAGAAGTTCCCCCTCATGTTACCCCTAAACTTCTGTCCCTTAATTCTGAAGTCATGTCCTCTTGTTTGAATTTTCCCTATTCTCAAAGGGAAAAGCTTGTCCACATCAACTCTGTCTATCCCTCTCGTCATTTTAAAGACCTCTATCAAGTCCCCCCTTAACCTTCTGCGCTCCAGAGAATAAAGACCTAACTTATTCAACCTATCTCTGTAACTTAGTTGTTGAAACCCAGGCAACATTCTAGTAAATCTCCTCTGTACTCTCTCTATTTTGTTGACATCCTTCCAATAATTGGGCGACCAAAATTGTACACCATACTCCAGATTTGGTCTCACCAATGCCTTGTACAATTTTAACATTACATCCCAGCTTCTATACTCAATGCTCTGATTTATAAAGGCTAGCATACCAAAAGCTTTCTTTACCACCCTATCAAAATGAGATTCCACCTTCAAGGAACTATGCACGGTTATTCCCAGATCCCTCTGTTCAACTGTATTCTTCAATTCCCTACCATTTACCACGTACGTCCCATTTTGATTTGTCCTGCCAAGGTGTAGCACCTCACATTTATCAGCATTAAACTCCATCTGCCATCTTTCAGCCCATTTTTCCAAATGGCCTAAATCACTCTGTAGACTTTGGAAATCCTCTTCATTGTCCACAACACACCCTATCTTGGTACCATCTGCATACTTACTAATCCAATTTACCACCCCTTCATCCAGATCATTGATGTACATGACAAACAACAAAGGACCCAACACAGATCCCTGAGGCACCCCACTAGTCACCTGCGTCCAACCCAACAAACAGCCATCCACCATTACCCTCTGGCTTCTCCCATTCAGCCACTGTTGAATCCATCTTGCTATTTCGGCATTTATACCCAACAGTTGAACCTTCTTAACCAACCTTCCATGAGGAACCTTGTCAAAGGCCTTACTAAAGTCCATATAGACAACATCCACTGCTTTACCCTCGTCAATTTCCCTAGTAACCTCTTCAAAAAATTCAAGAAGATTAGTCAAACATGACCTTCCAGGCACAAATCCATGTTGACTGTTCCTAATCAGACCCTGTTTATCCAGATGCTTATATATATATTATCTCTAAGTATCTTTTCCATTAATTTGCCCACCACTGAAGTCAAACTAACAGTCTATAATTGCTAGGTTTACTCTTAGAACCCTTTTTAAACAATGGAACAACATGCACAGTACGCCAATCCTCGGGGACTATTCCCGTTTCTAATGACATGCTCCTCTTTCCAACTCTCTGCTATGTCATAGCCTGGAGAATACGCCCCATTTCTGGGTCCGCCAGCTTCTCAGCGCTGTAATCAGGAGTCTCCACAGAGTAGCCTCTCCTCCTCAACTCCTGCGCTACGTCTTGTACACTATGATATGTGTATGTTCCTGATTCTCAGTGAATGCGCATCGTGTCCAGCGGGGTCTGGAAGTGGACACCTCTCTCCTTCAGGGCCTTCTTTATTCCCTTATAAGCCTTGCGCTTCTGGACAACCTCTGTTGCAGAGTCATGGTCAAATGATAGACGTCGCCCGTCAATCATTATCTTCTTTCCCCAGGCCTTTTTCAACACCATTTTTTAAACTCCATTAAATTGTATTAAACTCCAGGAAATTTACCACTATGGTCCTAGGTATTAAACTCCAGGAAATTTACCACTGTGGACTTAGGTGGTGCGTTACATTCCGGTTTGCGAGCCAAAGTTCTGTGTGCGCACTAGATCCGTACGTTGATGTCCATTGTTATTGAGAGTTCAGTTTGTAAAAGTTGCTCCACAAATTCAGACACGGATTTGCCTTCTTTCTATTTGGGTACGCTGTAGATGCGAATGTTATTTCGTCTAGACCGTCCTTCCAAATCAGTCAGTTTTTCTTGCATGACTTTCTGTTTTTTCATAGATTTAAACAGCACATTTTTCATAACCATTGTCTCAGCCTCTTCGATTCGTGCCTCTGCTTTGTTTAGTCTAGTTCTGTGGGCGTGGATTTGTTTGGAGTTAGCAGAAAGTTTATGGTAAATTTCTTGCTTCAGATCTTTGAGTTCGGCTTTCATGTCTTCTTTGAGCTTCTTTAAGTTTATGTAGGTCCACTTTATATTCAGCCCTGAGGTCACGTATTTCCTTACTGATATTGTGGAGCATTGAGCGCACGGTTTGTGCCGAGTCATCCTTTGCGCTTTGAGCTTTGTCCATCTCCGGTGAATTCTTTCTTTCTCGTCCGTCACGTTTCTTTTGACATCTAATTGTTGCTCCCCCATGCATTCCACTACAGAAAACTGCGAATTATGTGGCAATTAGTGAATAAAGGGAGGCTAGTTTTAAACTTGCTATCGTGAGCTCGAAATTAAGCAGCTATCTACTCGTGTGGCCACCGGAAGTATGGTTTAGTTTAGTTTAGAGATGCAGTGCAGAAACAGGTCTTTCAGCCCACTGAGTCCGCGCCAACCAGCGATCACCTCGTACACTAGCACTAACCTACGCCCATTAGTGACAATTTAACAATTTTGCGGAGGCCGATTAATCTACAACCCTGAACGTCTTTGAAATGTTGTAAGAAACTGGAGCACCCAGAGTAAAAACCCACGCAGGTCAAAGGGAGAATGTACAAACTCCACACAGACAGCACCCATAGTCAGGATCGAACCCAGTTCTCTGGCATTAAGGCAGCAACTGTACCGCTGCACCACTGTGCGCGCAGAATTATATAATGGTTTTCTACGCCATAAACGCACCCAATATGTGGTACTAATGTCTGTTTGCCAGCTTGTTGACCCTCTGTGTTCCCCTCCTGCAGGGTTTAGGAGTCGTTGCTGTGGACAGAGAGACGGGGACGTGAGTGGCCAGGGTGCCGGTGAACCCCCCCCACATCTGCTCGGTTTACGGGCTGAGCTTCGAGGGAGAACCACATGACGGGGCACAACAAGGAGAAGCATTATGAATGTGACATGTGTGGCAAGGCCTGGCAGTACCCGAGCCTGCTGGAGGCCCACCGCCGGGTGCACACGGGAGAACGCCCCTTCGACTGCGCAGAGTGCGGCAAGAACTTCGCCTGCCATGACAGCCTGCTGCAGCACAACCGTGTGCACACCGGCGAGAGGCCCTTCACCTGCTCCGTCTGCGACATGAGCTTTGCCCGGTTGTCAGGGCTGCAGGAGCACCGGCGGGTGCACACAGACGAAAGGCCCTTCACCTGTTCCGACTGCGGGAAGAGCTTCAAGATGCTGAAGGCCCTAAAGATGCACCGGCGGGTGCACACGGGCGAGAAGCCCTATGGCTGCTCCACCTGCGACAAGAGCTTTGCCTGGTTGTCGGGGCTGCGGGAGCACCGACGGGTGCACAGCGGTGAGCGGCCCTTCTCCTGCTCTGACTGCGGCAAAGGCTTCAAGTCGCCGCTGGACCTGAAGGTGCACAGGCGCGTGCACACCGGGGAGCGGCCCTACACCTGCAACGACTGTGGCAAGGGCTTCACCCAGTCCAGCAACCTGCTGGTGCACCAGCGCAACATACACACAGGCGAGCGCCCCTACACCTGCGCCCAGTGCGGCAAGGGCTTCACCCTCTCCACCGGGCTGCTGACCCACCAGCGCACCCACACCGGGGAGCGGCCCTACACCTGCAGCGACTGCGGCAAGGGCTTCACCCGCTCCGACAGCCTGCTGGAGCACCAGCGCACCCACACCGGCGAGCGCCCCTACACCTGCGCCCAGTGCGGCAAGGGCTTCACCCGCTCCACCTATCTGCTGGAGCACCAGCGCACCCACACCGGCGAGTGCCCCTATACCTGCGCCCAGTGCGGCAAGGGCTTCACCCGCTCCACCTATCTGCTGAAGCACCAGCGCACCCACACTGGTGAGTGCCCATACACCTGTGCCCAGTGCGGCAAGGGCTTCACCTGCTCCAACAGCCTGATGTCCCACAAGCGCACCCACACCAGCGAGTACCCCTACACCTGCGCCCAGTGCGGCAAGGGCTTCACCTGTTCCACCAAGCTGCTGTCTCACCAGCGCGTGCACACAAATGGCCAGTCCTATTAATGCTCGTACTGCGGTGTCATTTTACAGCTCGCGGGGGTTGCGGCAGCACCGGCAGGCTCACGCTAGCGTGCGTCTGCTCCCACTGTGGCGAGCATTTCAAGCGGATACACACCAGAGAGAGACCCCTTGTGTGGGCTGAATGTGGCAAGGGTTTCACCCGCATGTCCAGCCTATGGCAGTACCGGTGTACCCACAGTGGTAAGAGTCCCTTCCCCTGCCTGTCCTGTGGTAAAGGTTTCGCCCGCCTTGACCACCTGCTGGAGCACTGGCGAGTCCACACCGGCCAGCACTCTGTGACAAGGCCTATGCCCGCTCCTCCAGCCTGCTGGCACACCGCCACGCGGGTAGACGCTCTTTAGGTAGACATAAAATGCTAGAAGTGATGGGTGACGTTTCGGGTCGAGACCCTCGCCAGTCTCGACCCGAACGTCGCCCATTCCTTCTCTCCAGGGATGCTGCCTGCCCCGCTGAGTTACTCTAGCATTTTGTGTCCTTTTTTATAAACCAGCATCTGCAGTTCCTTGTTTTTAAACCATTCTGATTTACCATCTCTGCACCTTCCCCAAAGCCTCCACATCAGTCCCGTAATGGAGTGGCCAGAACTGTATGCAATACTCCAAATGCTACCTGACCAATCTATCATAACATAAAACCCTGATCTTGGATGTGGATGTATTTATTTGTGTGTGTGTGTGTGTGTTTTCATACGTGATTCACATCTCGAAAACCTGACGCGCTAACAGTGAAATATTTACATATTCCGGTAGAGATTTACCTCATGATCTCGAAAATCGCCTCATCTGAAAAATTGATTCCGTTTTTTTATTAAAATTGTTCACCAATCAGATCTTTTTTTAAATCTAATGCACTGAAGGGAGCTGGATAACGTCACAATAGGGTGATTTCACAAAAGGTAATTGGATCATAGAACCTCACCCACGTGACCGCAAATCCAACTAGGGTACAAGCATCACTTCCGGTACATGTTATTGATGCTGAAAACGCGCACTTTCAAACCTGTTAAAAACCGCGAAAACAGCCCTTTTTTGAGCTGTAAATTACTGTGCCAGTCGGAGTGGCCGTGAGGCACAATTATCTTACTTTAGAGTCCAGAAGATAAAGAAAAACGAAGTTAATTACAAAAGGGAGCTGAAGGGGCAAAAACAGCAGAAGTGTTTAGCAAACATTGGCCGTGGAGATATAAAGATAGTAAATATCGGGAATTATCGCGTTTGCTCACTGCATTTCATCAAAAGTAAGGCATTATGTTTTATCTTTATTCATTGTTATATAGAAAGTTTTAAAAGTGAAAACTCCATCATTAAAATTGCAAAATCTTCCATGGTTCTCAGGTGGGTTTTAACATGCAAAAAGAAAATGCTTCTGAAGCTACATTAACCATTTAAATAATCGTAAACCATAAATGCGTTTTGAAATGAATTTTACTCAGATGCAAGCTAAGGAATGGGAAAATTGTCAGCTGTTAATTGGACAGAATCAGGACATTTTATTATTATTATCCACTTAATCCCTTTTCGCGGTTTTTAACAGGTTTGAAAGTTCGCGTTTTCAGCATCAATAACATGTGCCGCAATTGACGTTGGTACCCCAGTTGGATTTTGCGGTCACGTGGGTGAGGATCTATGATCCAGTGACCTTTCGTGAAATCACCCTATACCTTTGCAGAATTTTCAACCGGCAGCCCCACTGTTTTCCACGAGCTGCGAGTTACGTGGCCCAGGCCTCCCAGGGCTCTGCACTGAAGCCGTTAAACACGAGATCAAGTCGTGCTGCGCGCTCCGCTGGGCTCCTTCAAGTACTACAACATGGTGGCGGCCAAAGATCCTATAGCAGAGCCTATAGGATCTTTGGTGGCGGCGGTGGGCGTCATCGCAGTGCGGGCGCGGACAAGCGCAGTGGAAAAGTAGCCATGCGGGCCGTGCAACCTCCACTATGTCTTTCCCGCCCGATCGTCTGTCACGCTGGTGGGTGCACGATCTGCCGGCCTCGCTCTGGTCAACATGCTATTTAGCTCGCTCTCGGCAACGCCGGCCGCAACCTAGCTCGGGACTGGCGCCTGGTGTGGAGGATTCTGCTGCACGACCTGGGTAGGTGCTGCCTCTACCCCATCCCTCCCAACCCCTTCCCCGGGGCAGAGAAGGGGGGAGAGGAGGTGGAGAGGGAGGGATGGAAAGGAGTGGAGGAGGCAGGGGTGGGAGGAGAGGGGGGCGCCCTTCCTCTCTGCCCCCCCCCCCTTCCTCTATGTCTCCCCATTACACTCTGCCCCCCTCCCATTCTGCCCACCCCCTCTCTGCACCCTCCTCCCTCTATGGAGTGGTGAATATTGGGGCCGAAGGGTGAGTGGTGGAGTATTGCGTTCAGGAACCAGCCCTCCCCTGTGAGACCGCACCCCCACCCTTTAATCTCTACCACCCGCTCCTCTACCCCCTCCCTCTAGCCACGTCTGCGCAGTTGTGCATTATGCATGAATGGATAGGGTGGGGGATGGGGTAAAAGGAGTGAATTAATAATAGTAATATAACTAGACTAAGTGGGACCCGTTGGGTCCCATATCTAGCAATGTTACAAAATTTTAAGATTTAAAAAATCAAGTCTGCAATTTATCCCATCAGATAAAGCATAACAATAAGTTTAATTTGACACCTAATTCACTTTCATATCTCAAGTAATAAAAACGTTATGGCCATTTTCATACTCGGAAATTAGCATCTTGTTCCCTATTGATTTTCTATGGACATAACAAAAAAGCTGTGATCGTGGACAGTCAAAAGCACATAACCTTCTTAAAAATTAAGAGAACTGAATGAAATTTTCAGTTATCATAGATTGAACCATTCTGAAACAAATATAAAATAATCTAACTTGGATGACCTGAAATTAAAGCATATAATTAGTTAGTTACCTAATTGTAGCTAATTTCAAACTTCAATTTACTAGATCTAAACATCTATCCATTTCTTAATAAATGATTAACATTTTTAAATAGCCCGAGTGTCCAAATAATATTCACAAATAATTCACAATAAAACATGATTTTTAAATCTCATTTACATCAATTTATAGGCCAAATGGAAGGAATTTAGTGTTCAATTGCTGTAAATTAAAGTCAATTTAAATCGGCTTTCTAGTGGGTTCCTGTGAACGCGCTGGTTTAGAACGTTCACATTGCGCTGGATTTGTGCCCTCAAATGCCCAGAAAAATACTGCGGGATATAAAGAGCCCAAAATGAGCTACTCGCTATAGAAAACTTTATAAACAGGGTTATATACATGCCCCATTTAATGTAAAAATAAGGTACATACCTTTAATTGTTTGCTTTATAAAACCCTGGGGCTGCGAGAGGTTGCGAGTTTAGAGAGTGATTTTTAAACTACTCTAACTATTTTACAAGGCCATAAAAACTAATAATACCTTTTGCGACGGGGTCTTTCAGCGATTTTCCGTTAATGATTTACTAGGCTGAACATTTTCGATTGCAACAGCCTAGTAAAAATCGCGTTTTAAACCTGCCCCCTCTAAACAGCGCCAAAATCACACACAAGGGGTGGGGCAGATGCTCAGCCACGATTCAGGTAGGTTTTGTAACATACCTACCATATCCACACGGGAGGGGTTCTGGAACGCCAGTGTGGGTGTTGTGGGCTGAAGGGACTGATTTACAGAGGGCTAGTATGGACATTGTGGGCCGAATGGATTATTGGGCTGGCAGCTCAGTCACTCAAGCCTGGTTGGTTGGCAGCTCATTGACTCAGGCCTGGTACATAGATACATAGAAAATAGGTGCAGGAGTATGCCATTCGGCCCTTCGAGCCTGCACCACCATTCAAAATGATCATGGCTGATCATCCAACTCAGTATCCCGTACCTGCCTTCACTCCATACCCCTGTTCCCTATAGCCTCAAGGGCCCCATCTAACTCCCTCTTAAATATAGCCAATGAACTGGCCTCAACTACCTTCTGTAGCAGAGAGTTCCAGAGATTCACCAATCTCTGTGAAAAATGTTTTTCTCATCTTGGTCTTAAAGGATTCCCCCCTTATCCTTAAGCTGTGACCCCTTGTCCTGGACTTCCCCAATATCGGGAACAATCTTCCTGCATCTAGCCTGTCCAACCCCTTAAGAATTTTGTAAGTTTCTATAAGATCTTCTAAATTCTAGAGAGTATAAACCAAGTCTATCCAGTCTTTCTTCATAAGACAGTCCTGACATCCCAGGAATCAGTCTGGTGAACCTTCTCTGCACTCCCTCTATGGCAATAATGTCCTTCCTCAGATTTGGAGACCAAAACTGTACCCAATACTCCAGGTGTGGTCTCACC
The DNA here is from genome assembly GCF_028641065.1 of Leucoraja erinaceus. Taxonomy (NCBI): domain Eukaryota; kingdom Metazoa; phylum Chordata; class Chondrichthyes; order Rajiformes; family Rajidae; genus Leucoraja; species Leucoraja erinaceus. The sequence continues at coordinate 147,825 of NW_026576894.1, forward strand.
AAGACCCTGTACAACTGCAGTAGAACCTCCCTGCTCCTACATTCAAATCATCTTGCGATGAATGCCAACATACCATTCGCTTTCTTCACTGCCTGCTGCAACTGAATGCCTACTTTCAATGACTGGTGTACCATGACACCCAGGTCTCGTTGCATCTCCCCTTTTCCTAATCGGCCACCATTTAAATAATAGTCTGCTTTCCTGTTTTTGCCACCAAAGTGGATAACCTCACATTTATCCACATTATACTGCACCTGCCATACATTTGCCCACTCACCCAGCCTATCTAAGTCACCTTGCCTCCTAGCATCCTCCTCAAAGCTAACACTGCCCCCCAGCTTAGTGTCATCCGCAAACTTGGAGATGTTGCTTTCAATTCCCTCGTCCAAATCATTAATATATATTGTAAATAGCTGGGGTCCTAGCACTGAGCCTTGCGGTACCCCACTAGTCACTGCCTGCCATTGTGAAAAGGACCTGTTTACTCCTACTCTTTGCTTCCTGTTTGCCAGCCAGTTCTCTATTCACATCAATACTGAGCCCCCTATACCGTGTGCTTTAAGATTGTATACTAATCTCTTATGTGGGATCTTGTCGAAAGTGGTGGGCTGGCAGCTCAGTCACTCAGGCCTGGTGGACTGGCAGCTCAGTCACTCAGGCCTGGTGGGCTGGCAGTTTAGTCACTCAGGCCTGGTGGGCTGGCGGTTCAGAAACTGTCAGAAATTCTGCCCAAAACAGATGAGTGTGAGAGAAGGGGGAGATGGTGGAGAATCAATTTTAGACATTTTTCATCTTTTTCTGCAGATCACAGCAATGAAGAAGGAAAGTCTATCCTGGCCTGGATCTCACAGGGAGCCAATGAAGGGATGGAGAAACATACTGGGGTGGTTTAATACTTGCAGGGGGGGATACATACTAATGGGCTGGAGGGACTCCTCCTGGGCTAGTACAGGACTGATGGGCCGAATGGGCTCTTTAAAAAAAACTGATTGAAATCTCAGTGAAAGGCACTTTTTATGTACTTTTCCTGGCCTGGCACTAATAAGAGCATTTTGGGCACACTGGACTGGTTTCTCAGCTAAGAGGGGCCTTGCGGGCTGTAATTAGTGGTTTCAGGCAGGCCAACCAACATTTCATTTCCATTTCAATTTCAAGCACAGGGCAGGCTAAATAGCTCATTGCATTTTCATTTCCATTTCCATTGCAGTTTCAAGTGCAAGGCAGGTCGAACAGCTCATTGCATTTTCATTTCACTTCCATTGCCATTGCCGTTTCGAGCACAGGGCAGGCTGAACAGCTCACTGCACTTTAATTTCACTTCCTTTGCCATTGCAGTTTCAAGCACAGGGCAGGCTGAACAGCTCACTGCATTTTCATTTCACTTCCACTGCCATTGCAGTTTCAAGCACAGGGCAGAGCAAACAGCTCACTGCATTTTCATTTTACTTCCATTGCCATTGCAATTGCAAGCACAGGGCTGGCGAAACAGCTGATTGCATTTTAATTTCACTTCCATTGCCATTGCAGTTTCAAGGACAGGGCAAACAGCTGATTGCATTTTCATTTCTCTTCCATTGCCATTGCAATTTCAAGCACAGGGCAGGTCAAGCCAAACAGCTGATTGCATTTTCATTTCACTTCAATTGCTATTGCAGTTTCAAGCACGGCAGGCCAAGCCAAACAGCTCATTGCATTTTCATTTCATTTCCATCGCCATTGCAGTTTCAAGCACAGGGGCCTGCCTATGGGACTAGGGGAGAACAAGTGTTCGGCACGGACTAGAAGGGTCGAAATGGCCTGTTTCAGTGCTGTAATTGGTATATGGTTATATGGTAAGTCAAACTGCTCATTGTATTTTCATTTCATTTCCATTGCCATTGCAGTTTCAAGCACAGGACAGGCCAAGCAACTCATTTCATTTACATCAAGGGCTAACAAATCATTTATTGCAAGTACATTGCAGACTCACAGTTCCGGTGATTTTCAGCCTTGGATGAGAGTCGTGGCCTCTCCCTTGCGATCTTGCAGAGTGACTGAGTCATGTTCAGACATCCGGGGTTTTATAGTCCTGCCCTCCCCACCCCCCCCCCCCCCCCCCCCCCACCTTGGGGTGAAGTTAGCTTCATCGCAGTGATTGACAGGCGAGAGGATCTCAAGCTTTTTTTAAACACTCATAACTTTTTTATTTTTCATCGATGGGAAAATACTCGGGGCCTGCACAGTGACTGTGAGTAAGATGGCCAAAGATCATAGCGATAAATCGTAGCGTTTTTTCTAAAATCAATATTCAGCGCAGACAGGAAGTGGTCATGATGAGACTTTTAATTATATAGTTATCAGGGGTGGGGGGGGTTAGTGTGTGTGTGATGCCGAAGGCCCCCTCCCCCCCACAACTGTTCGTTGACGGGACGGGACCCAACAGGTCCGCCTTGGTCTAGTGTCACTTAAACCTACACATATACATTCCTCTCTCTTTATCACACCCTTTTTATCTCCTTATTTTCTCTTGCCTCTGTCACTTACTTCACCCATCTGCCGATCAGCCCCTCATCTGTTAACATTGTGTCAGTGTGAACAAGGGTTCCGACCCAAAATGTCACCTACCCATGTTCTCCACAGATGCTGCCTGACCCGCTGAGTTACTCCAGCACTCTGTGAAACGTCACCTATCCATGTTCTCCAGAGATGCTGCCTGACCCGCCGAGTTACTGCAGCACTTTGTGTTAGAGTCAAAGAATGATACAGTGTGGAAACAGGCTCTTCGGCCCAAGTTGCCCACACCGAACAACATGTCCCAAATGCACTGGTCCTACTTTCCCATCAATTAAAAAAAAAAGTTTTGAGTTTAAAAAAGCGTGATATCCTCTCGCCTGTCAATCACTGCGTTTGGTTCATATCCCTCCAACTGTCCTCTTCATATACATGTACAACTGTTTCTTAAACCAGGCATCTACCTACACACCTAATAACCATCTTAAAATAACTTATAAGTGAAAAGACAGGATGTGATTGAAATAAACATTGAGGAAATGTCCTTCCACAAAACAAAGTTCAGGGCATAACTAACATCATCTCTTTTCTCTACAAAGGTGTTTACAGTCCAAGTGTCTGCATTACTCATGGAGGAGGAACAACCTTTCCAGGTACCTCTGAGCTCAGTGCTCTTCCCCACATCCACATCCCTTCAGTCTTTTGTGTCCATTATCTATGTTGGGGAACGCCATCTTGGGGAACGGCTTCTAACGAGCAGCCGTCCGTTTAATTTGCTTTTTTTTAAAGATTTGAGTAAGTCCTCTGTTTCGTCCGTTGGAGAAATGGACTTTTTAATGTGGGGGGTAGGGGGCAATTCTACTTCTAGATCCCTACCTGGTCGGTGAGGTAGCTTTTTCTCCGGGCTGCCCGTCGACCCGTCCAAACCGGCACGGCCTTGTCGGCTTCGGAAGCCGCGGTCCCCACTCAGGAAGCGGCCATTCCAGGTGGCCCAGCCGCTGAGAGGACTCTCCCGATGCCGGGGCAACACCATCCGGCCAGAACGGCCAGGAACATCGGGCCTCGTAGAAGCAATTGCGGTGGCCTCAATAGGCTTGACTTTGGGTGAACTGGGGATGGGGACTGGACATTGTGCCTTCCCCCACAGTGGTAACCATTGTGGGGTGATGATTTTTTTTTCAGTAAGTAAACCTGTTGGTCTGTGTCCAAGATGGCTGTCGGAAAGGAGAGTGGACGCTGGCGCGCTTTAGCTGCCGCTGCTCTCTCTTCACATTGTGTTATTGATTTTTTTTTTGTTTTGTTTTTGGACTGAATTCTGTTTTTAATTTGTGATTCTGTGATGTCTTTATTATTTATTTTATTCCGATTATATGTTTTATTATTCTTGTTAATCTCTGCAAGGTGTCCTTGAGATTTCTGAAAGGCGCCCAAAAATAAAATGTATTATAATTATTATTATGTTTGATCAGTCTGATCATCATCTACGTTTGATCAGTCTGAAGAAGGGTTTCGACCTGAAACATTGCCTATTTCCTTCGCTCCATAAATGCTGCTGCACCCGCTGAGTTTCTCCTGCCCTTTTGTCTACCTTCGATTTTCCAACATCTGCAGTTCCTTTTTAAACTCTATGTTTCAAATGTTGGCCAGGCTCTTGCTCAGTGGACAGCCTTCTCGATTGCTACCGTTAGATCTTCCAGGCAGCATTGTTCACCAAGAAGCGAGCACCTTAGTAGGTGTGGCATGGATTGTACAGATGTTAGTAGGTGTGGTATGGATTGTACAGATGTTCCACATTCACATTCTGGGTCTGCCACATCTGCATAGTCCCATTTTCTCATATTGGTCTTGCATCGGCCCATCCCTATACGAAGCCTATTGTGGGGCTTCCAGGTCTTTCAGTCACACCTGTGGCCAGGTGGTAGCTGTTCCTTGCTTCGGATTGGCATTTTTATGTGGTGGTGGACTCCACTGCATTGCTAGATGCAGGAAGATTGTTTCCGATGTTGGGGAAGTCCAGAACAAGGGGTCACAGTTTAAGGATAAGGGGGAAATCTTTTAGGATCTAGATGAGAAAAAACATTTTTCACACAGTGGTGAATCTCTGGAATTCTCTGCCACAGAACGTAGTTAAGGCCAGTTCATTGGCTATATTTAAGAAGGAGTTAGATGTGGCCTATGTGGTTAAAGGGATCGGGGGGGGGGGGGGGGGGGGGGGGAATGGCGAGAAGGCAGGTACAGGATATGTGAGTTGAATGATCAGCCATGATCACATTGAATGGCGGTGCAGGCTCGAAGGGCAGAATGGCCTACTACTGCACCTAATTTCTATGTTTTCCCACAAGGCTAGTCTGTTTGCTTGAGGAGACTGTGACAGTGGCTGGACTGTGTGAAGGAAGCTGTTACTCGACTTCAGTCGTTTTGGGGCTGGGTGATGGGAGTGACAGGAATGGCAGGTGCCCCAACTTGCCCACTACGCTCAGTTCTACCGACAACTGATCCGCGGATTCCTGGTGGAGCAATTCCGGCCAAGACATGCACGCTCTCCACATCCATTGGTTTTAGGCAGCCAGTGATGCATCTGCAGCTGTCATTAAGGGCGGCATCAACTTTATATACATGAGATGATCTCTCCCAAACAGGACAAACACTCTGCAGCAGAGTAGAACAGTGAAAGAGCAGCTGACCGCAGTATGGATGCATTGGTAACCCCACCACAGATTTGCCAGCTTGCGTGTCCCTTCAGTGAAAATTCAAGACACAGGTGTAATTGGGTTGGATGCATGGAGTTACTAACTGGGCGTGGAGGGGGTAGGTGGGCGTCCCAGAGGGAGGACTTTTTCAATTGATGGTTACAGCCGTGGTTCGTTAAATGTTCACAGGGAAATCGGGAATCGAAACTGGGTAGTCTCGCAGAGGAACTACAGACAGGGCAGTTCAACATAAAGTATATACCAGTGGACCAACACCAGCCTGCTATGCTCTAAGGGAAAAGGTCCAAGTCTGTCCAATCTCTCCCTATAGTTCACACCTGGGGATCCTGGCATCGTCCTTGTAAATCATCTCTGTACTCTTTGTAACTTAATGACATGTTTTTTTTTATATAGCGGGGGTAAATAACACTGAACACAATATTCCAAATGAGACTTCATCGAGGTCTTGTACAACTGTAACATGTCATAGAAACATAGAAAATAGGTGCAGGAGTAGGCCATTCGGCCCTTCGAGCCTGCACCGCCATTCAATATGATCATGGCTGATCATCCAACTGAGTATCCCGTACCTGCCTTCTCTCCATACCATCTGATCCCCTTAGCCACAAGGGCCACATCTAACTCCCTCTTAAATATAGCCAATGAACTGGCCTCAACTACCTTCTGTAGCAGAGAGTTCCAGAGATTCACCACTCTCTGTGTGAAAAGGTTTCCTCATCTCGGTTCTAAAAGATTTCCCCCTTATCCTTAAGCTGTGACCCCTTGTCCTGGACTTCCCCAACATCGGGAGCAATCTTCCTGCATCTAGCCTGTCCAACCCGTTAAGAATTTTGTAAGTTTCTATAAGATCCCCTCTCAATCTCCTAAATTCTAGAGAGTATAAACCAAGTCTATCCAGTCTTTCTTCATAAGACAGTCCTGGCATCCCAGGAATCAGTCTGGTGAACCTTCTCTGCACTCCCTCTATGGTAATAATGTCCTTCCTCAGATTTGGAGACCAAAATTGTACGGAATACTCCAGGTATGGTCTCACCAAGACCCTGTACAACTGCAGTAGAACCTCCCTGCTCCTATACTCAAATCCTTTTGCTATGAAAGCTAACATACCATTCGCTTTCTTCACTGCCTGCTGCACCTGCATGCCTACTTTCAATGACTGGTGTGCCATGACACCCAGGTCTCGCTGCATCTCCCCTTTTCCTAGTCGGCCACCATTTAGATAATAGTCTGCTTTCCTGTTTTTGCCACCAAAATGGATAACCTCACATGTATCCACATTATACTGCATCTGCCAAACATTTGCCCACTCACCCAGCCTATCCAAGTCACCTTGCAGTCTCCTAGCATCCTCCTCACAGCTAACACTGCCCCCCAACTTAGTGTCATCCGCAAACTTGGAGATACTGCCTTCAATTCCCTCATCCAGATCATTAATATATATTGTAAATAGCTGGGGTCCCAGCACTGAGCCTTGCGGTTCCCCACTAGTCACTGCCTGCCATTGTGAAAAGGCAGGCATTATTATGCATCATGAGTCATATGCCCCAAAATAAGACTGAAATTCTTACTATGAAGGAAGGAATTACAGATGCTGGTTGACACCGAAGTTAGACGCAAAATGCTGGGGTAACTCAGCAGGACAGGCAGCATCTCTGGATAGAAGGAATGGATGACATTTCGAGTGTAGACCTTTCTTCAGACTAAGGGTCAGGGGAAAGGGAAATGAGAGATATGGAAGGTACATAGAACAAAAGATATACAAAAAGCAACAATGATAGTCGGGTTAAAGCGTGGTCCTGAGGGTGAAATGAGAGAAGGTGTTGCAGAATTCCCATTGCAGAGAGGAGGATAACTTCTTCAAAGTAGGCGAACCTTGAGGAGTTTACGCAGTGGAGCAGACAAAATGAGTAGAAAATAACTGCAGTATGATGTAGCATCTCTTCCAGTTCAACTGGGTTGATAGTTGTGACTTACCATGTGCCACAGTTTGAAGAAAAAGGGCACCAATGTGGCACAAGTGGTAGAGTTGCTGCCTCACAGTGCCAGATGCCCAGGTTCAGCTCTGACCTCGGCTGTTGTATGTATGGAGTTTGCACCTTCTCCCGGGTGGGATTTCTCCGGGTGCACTGGTTTCCTGCCACATTCCAAAGACGTGCATGTTTGGAGTTTAATTGACTTTTGTAAATTGCCCCAAATGTGTAGGATGTCAATGTGGGATAACATAGAACTAGTATGCGGGTGAATGGACTCGGGCCGAAGGGCCTGTTTCCATGCTGTATCTTTAAATTAAACTAAGCTGCTGCCTCATAGTGCCAGATACCTCAGATTCAATCCAGAACTCAGGTGCCCTTTGCACAGAGCTTCCTGGCTCTCCCCTTCGCTGCAAAGGTTTTTCCTGGATGCTCCTCTTTCTTCCAGGATTTCCTCTGGATTTTCACCCAACCGACGCGGTCACGGGGAGAACGTACAAGCTCCACACAGACTGCAGCCCTAGTCAGGATCGAACCCAAATCTCTGGCACTGGAAGATTGTTCATTTTTTATCTCAACAGAGTTGATTTCTCTAGAAGCTAAACACAAAATGCTGTAGCAACTCAGCCGGACAGGCAGCATCTCTGGATAGGGGGAATGGGTGACGTTATGGGTCGCAACCTTTTTCAGAATGCAAGTCAGGGGAGCAGGAGACACAGAGATACGGAATGGGTGAAAACGAGACCTAAAGCTGGTGTTGTTCAAGGAAAATGTAGAATACATAATTGTTATAACTGTTAGAACTGTTTTAAATATCTGGGAGTCCACATCTCCGAGGATATGACATGGGTATCACACGCATCAGCACTCGTGAGTAAGGCAAGGCAGCGCCTTTACCACCTCGGGCAATTGAGGAAATTCAGAGTGTCTCCGAGGATCCTCCAGTGCTTCTACGCAGCGGCGGTGGAAAGCATGTTGTCCGGAAATATTACCATCTGGTTTGGGAATTGCTCTGCCAAGGACAAGAAGGCTCTGCAGAGAGCTGTGTGTTTGGCCGAACGCACTATGGGAACTTCACTCGCCCCCCTGCAGGAACTATACAACAGGAGGTGCAACTCCAGAGCAAATAAAATCATGGGAGACCCTTTCCATCCCTGCAACGGACTGTTCCAGCTGCTACGGTCAGGCAAACGCCTCCGTTGCTATGCGGTGAGAATGGAGAGGTTGAGAAGGAGTTTCTTCCCAGAGACCATTCGGACTGTAAACGCCTATCTCACCAGGGACTAACTATTGAACGTTTTTCCTTCCATTATTTATCATGTAAAAGAATATGTGTGTTATGATTGTGTTTATAATTTGTTTGGTTGTTTGTCTTTTGCACAAAAGTCCGCGAGCATTGCCACTTTCATTTCACTGCACATCTCGTATGTGTATGTGACAAATAAACTTGACTTGACTTGTTAGCGAGGAGAAGTTGACAATGAATCATACAGAGATAAAGTGTAATCAGGTGGACAGTCAGACTGGTCAGAGAACGAGGAGGGGGGAGGGGGATTGGGAGAGGGGAAGGCAAGGGTTACTTGAAGTTAGAGAAGTCAATATTTAGACCACTGTGGTGTCAGCTGCTCAAGATAAAACATGAGGTGCTGTTCCTCCAATTTGATCTGGGCCTCATTCTGAGGAGGAGGTCCCAGACAGAAAGATCAGTATGGGAATGGGAGCCAGAGTTAAAGTGTTTGGCAACCAGGGGGTCAGCTAGGTGTTCAGCGAGATGATCGCTAACCCTGGACTTGGTCTCGCCGATATATAGGAGGTTGGAGGAAGTTCAAGTTCAAGTAAGTTTATTGTCATGTGTCCATGTATAGGACAATGAAATTCTTGCTTTGCTTAAGCACACAGAAAAATAGTAGGCATTTACTACAACACAGATAAATGTGTCCATACACCATGATATAAATATATATACACATGAATAAATAAACTGGTAAAGTGCAAATAACAGAAAGTGGTTGTTAATAATCAGGGTTTTGTCCGAGCCAGGTTTAATAGCCTGTTGGCTGAGGGGAAGTAGCTATTCCTGAACCTGGTTGTTGCAGCCTTCAGGCTCCTGTACCTTCTACCTGAAGGTAGCAGGGAGATGAGTGTGTGGCCAGGGTGGTGTGGGTCTTTGATGATACTGCCAGCCTTTTTGAGGCAGCGACTGCAATAAATCCCCTCGATGGAAGGAAGGTCAGAGACGATGATGGACTGGGCAGTGTTTACTACTTTTTGTAGTCTTTCCCTCTCCAGGGCGCTCAAATTGCCGAACCAAGCCACGATGCAACCGGTCAGCATGCTCTCGACTGTGCACCTGTAGAAGTTAGAGAGAGTCTTCCTTGACAATCCGACTCAGCGTAATCTTCTCAGGAAGTAGAGGCGCTGATGTGCTTTTTTGATAATTGCGTTAGTGTTCTCGGACCAGGAAAGATCTTCAGAGATGTGCACGCCCAGGAATTTGAAGTTCTTGACCCTTTCAACCATCGATATAAAATGGGGCTGTGGGTCCCCCTCCTACTCCTTCCAAAGTTCACAATCAGTTCCTTGGTTTTGCTGCTGTTGAGGGCCAGGTTATTGTGCTGGCACCATATGGACAGTTGCTCGATCTCTCTTCTATATTCTGACTTATCCCCATCAGTGATACGCCCCACGATAGTGGTGTCTTCAGCGAACTTGATGATGGAGTTCGCACTGTGGTTCGCTACGCAGTCATGGGTATAAAGAGTGTACAGCAGGGGGCTGAGCACGCAGCCTTGAGGTGCTCCCGTGCTGATTGTTATCGAGGCTGACACATTTCCACCAATACGAACAGACTGTGGTCTGTGGACGAGGAAGTCGAGGATCCAGTTGCAGAGGGATGCGCAGAGACCCAGTTCTGCGAGTTTGGTAACCAGTTTGGAGGGGATGATTGTGTTAAATGCCAAGCTGTAATCAATGAATAACAGCCTGACATATGAGTTTTTGTTGTCCAAGTGGTCCAGGGCGGAGTGGAGGGCCAGCGAGATCGCATCCACCGTTGATCTTGTTGTGGCGGTACGCAAACTGCAGTGGGTCCAGGTTTTTGTCGATCCTCTCAAAGCACTTCATCACCACCGGCGTTAGTGCCACTGGTTGATAGTCATTGAGGCATGTCACCGTACTCTTCTTGGGCACCGGTATAATTGATGCCCTTTTAAAGCAGGTGGGGACCTCAGACCTCAGAAGTGAGAGGTTGAAAATGTCCGTAAAAACTCCCGCCAGTTAGGCCGCACAGGTTTTTAGAACACGACCGGGTATACCATCAGGACCAGGTGCTTTTCGGGGGTTCACCCCTCTGAAGGATTCCCTGACATCAACCTCTGTGACTGAGACTGAAATGCCATCACAGCTAATAGGGGATCGGGAAGGCACATCAGTATTCTCCCTGTCAAAGCGTGCGTAAAACGCAATGAGCTCGTCAGGGAGTGATGTTACACCGGCATGTGAACCTCTGCCGCGCCTGAAAGACTGTGGAGATCCATGTTGGTGTCTGGTTATAACCATATAACAATTACAGCATGGAAACAGGCCATCTCGACCCTTCTAGTCCGTGCCGAACACGTATTCTCCCCTAGTCCCATACACCTGCGTTCAGACCATAACCCTCCATACCTTTCCCGTCCATATAACTATCCAATATATTTTTAAATTATCCAATTTATTTTAAATTGATAAAAACGAACCTGCCTCCACCAGCTTCACTGGAAGCTCATTCCACACAGTCACCACTCTCTGAGTAAAGAAGTTCCCCCTCATGTTACCGCTAAACTTCTGTCCCTTAATTCTCAAGTCATGTCCCCTTGTTTGAATCTTCCCTACTCTCAGTGGGAAAAGCTTATCCACGTCAACTCTGTCTATCCCTCTCATCATTTTAAAGACCTCTATCAAGTCCCCCCTAACCTTCTGCGCTCCAAAGAATAAAGCCCTAACTTGTTCAACCTTTCTCTGTAACTTAGTTGCTGAAACCCAGGCAACATTCTAGTAAATCTCCTCTGTACTCTCTCTATTTTGTTGACATCCTTCCTATGATTAGGCGAGCAAAATTGTACACCATACTACAAAATTGTCCTCACCAATGCCTTGTACAATTTTAACATTACATCCCAACTTCTATACCATGGTTAGATCAATGGTTGGAAGTATAGTGACAGGTGTTGCATCTGGGGACGGGGTGGTTCGGGTGGGAATGAATGAGTAAACTAGGAAGTTGCAGATGGTACGGTCTCTGCGGAAAGGGGTGGAGATGGGATGACGTTTGAGGTGGCAGTTCCACATAAATGTAAACATAATACTCTGTAAACCCACTAATAAATGGCAAGTTCAGCTAATAAACAAAAGTTCAGTATATATATACATGGAAAACAAACAACCAATAATAGTGCAAATTCAAAAATAGTGTCCCCAAATCTATGTCGGAGCCTATTTGGATGGTTGTAGGCAAAACATTGCTCCTGTACCTGGATGTTACAGGTTTAAGACTCCTGTACCTTCTTCCCGGTGGCAGGAGTGAAATGAAATCATGGCCCGGGTGATGTGGGTCTCTGATGACGCTGGCTGCCTTTTTGAGGCAGCGACTCTTGTAGATCCCTTTGATGACTGGGAGGTCGATACCTGTGATAGGCTGTGCACTCTTCGCCTATTTCTGTCATCATTTTCGTTCCTGGCGTTTGAGTTGCTGATCCAGCCCAGAAACAAAACGTGCTCACGTCAAATTCCGATCATATATTACCCGCCCTTTCGGACAGGCGATGTTTCCAGCACTCGCTGAATCTCAGTCGCGTTCCGACTCGTAGTCTCCCTTCCTGTCGTGGGGTCATTGACAGGTTACTTACAATACGGGGCTACATCATTTGCAATTAAAGTAATATATGAAGGGGGGTTAAATAACTAGATAATCCCGCCAGTCTGGGGCCAGCGCATCTGCGACGTTTTAAGTTTCCGACGTTTAATATCCAGCGACGTTTAAATGATGAAGCAATACGGGCGTAAACTGTAACTGCAGTGCCGAACCCTTCCACCCAGACAAAATAAAGCACAGGGTAGACATAACATGGTGGAGTAACTCAGCGGGTCACAAAGCGGCTTCTGAATGAACACTGCACTCAATCCCAGCATGAACACTGCATGTCAGCCCAGTTATTACTGATACAGTTGCAATACCACAGTTGGGAACTAATCCAAATTTCTCAGATGCATAATGTACAATAATTTGACTATTTTCCTACCAGGTAGACCAATAACTGCAATAATCATGTAAGATATTTTCCTGCTGCGTTTAAATGTTGCAAACATGTTCTTTAAGATTCCGTCAGTCGAGGAATTATTCGCCCATCTCTCTTAATGAACTTCAGATATCTCTTAAGGAACTCTGGACCAATATATGTCACGCATTTAATTTATACCCTGCTCTTTACCCCACCAATCTCCAACGAACATTTTCGTTTAAAACAATTTACTTAATGCTCTGGAAAAAACAACATTACTTCGCAGAGTTAAGTCGCTAGTGGGTTAAATTAAGTATATTTCTCACCGATATGGCTCTCTCAATGGCGACATAATTGAGAGGCTAAAGGTTGTTACATGAAACATTCTGAGATGACTATGTTGACATCAATTTGTATTCTCTTAGTACTTGTCAGTCAACCGGCTCTATTGATTGTATTACTTGACCGAAGTTACAGTGTGTTCACAAGTAATTGGTAAACATTTTAAACCCCCCCCCCCCCCCTTCCTATTCCAATATTGACCTTGACATGGTCTCTACATTTGCTGAGTAATGTCACATACAAAATGGAGCACGGCGCCTCATATTCCGCTTGGGTAGTTTACATCCCAACAGTATTAACATTTAATTCTCCAATTTGAAGTAACACACAACCCTCTCTATTCTATGCTCGCAAGCTATTCAGGTACGCACGTATTTTTTTAACCATCTCCCACCCCAGCCACCCTGCTGCCCCACCCTCCTTCAGACATTCATCCCTCATCCACGAATCCCTCGTGACATTTTCAATCTCCCTGTCTCTCCTCTTCTTCTCGAGTCATCTGACATCATTTTGTCGCATTTTTATCTCTAGATTTTGTATCTTAATCCACCCGAGACAACTACCCTTGTCTATAGCCATGTGCTGCATGTCAGGCTTTGCCCCAAACCGAATTCTCTTGGTAGTCTTATCCCCCAACTCCATCAGTCTGCAAGGGACTCCGGCCGGAAAGGACGTCTGGCCATTTCCCTCCGTAGATGATGTCTGTTAAAGGCATGCAGCACTCCGAGGTTTGCTCAGGATTCCAGCATCTGCAGTTTCTTGTGTCTCCTCATACTGGGAAGTTGTATCAGTTAGGGACAATTACAAGACGAATAGAGATGTCAGACATTGTAATTTGCTGTGTTTTCTATATCCAATTCAGACCCTTGCGAGGGAAGACATAGGGACTGACGAGGTAGAGCCACTGTGGATTGAGTTGAGGAATTGCAAAGGCAAGAAGACACTAATTGGTGTTATCTACAGACCCCCAAATAGTAGCCCGGATGTAGGGTGTAAGTTGCACAGGAATTAAAACTGATATGTAACAAAGGTAATTCCACTATGGTGATGGGGGATTTCAATATGCAGGTAGACTGGGAAAATCAGGTTGGTTCAGGACCCCAAGAAAGAGAGTTTGTAGAATGCCTCCCAGATGGATTAGAAACATAGAAACATAGAAAACAGGTGCAGGAGTAGGCCATTCGGCCCTTCGAGCCTGCACCGCCATTAAATATGATCATGGCTGATCATCCAACTCAGTATCCTGTACCTGCCTTCTCTCCATACCCCCTGGTCCCTTTAGCCTCAAGGGCCACATCTAACTCCCTCTTAAATATAGCCAATGAACTGGCCTCAACTACCTTCTGCGGGAGAGAATTCCAGAGATTCACCACTCTCGGTGTGAAAAAAAGTTCTCCTCATCTAGGTCGTAAAGGATTTCCCCCTTATCCTTAAACTGTGACCCCTTGTTCTGGACTTTCCCAACATCGGGAACAATCTTTCTGCATCTAGCCTGTCCAACCCTTGAAGAATTTTTTAAGTTTCTATAAGATCCCCCCTCAATCTTCTAAATTCTAGCGAGTACAAACCGAGTTTATCCAGTCTTTCTTCATATGAAAGTCCTGACATCCCAGGAATCAGTCTGGTGAACCTTCTCTGTACTCCCTCTATGGCAAGAATGTCCTTCCTCAGATTTGGAGACCAAAACTGTACGCAATACTTCAGGTGTGGTCTCACCAAGACCCTGTACAACTGCAGTAGAATCTCCCTGCTCCTACACTCAAATCCTTTTGCTATGAATGCTAACATACCATTCGCCTTCTTCGCTGCCTGCTGCACCTGCATGACTTTAATGACTGGTGTACCATGACACCCTGGTCTCGTTCCATCTCCCCCTTTCCTAATCGGCCACCATGCAGATAATAATCTACTTTCCTGTTTTTGCCACCAAAGTGGATAACCTCACATTTATCCACATTATACTGCATCTGCCATGCATTTGCCCACTCACCCAGCCTATCCAAGTCACCTTGCAGCCTCCTAGCATCCTCCTCACAGCTAACACTGCCCCCCAGCTTCGTGTCATCGGCAAACTTGGAGATGTTGCATTCAATTCTCTCGTCCAAATCATTATTATATATCGTAAATAGCTGGGGTCCCAGAACTGAGCCTTGCGGTACCCCACCAGACACTGCCTGCCATTGTGAAAATAACCCGTTTACTCCGGCTCTTTGCTTCCTGTCTGCTAGCCAGTTCTCTGTCCACATCAATACTGAACCCAACTTAGAGCAGCTTTTAATGGAGCCGACCAGAGAAAAGGCAATTCTGGATTTAGTCTTGTCTAGTGAACTAGATTTGCTGAGAGAACTCAAGGTAAAGGAACCGCTTGGAGGTAGTGATCATAACATGATTAGTTTTAATCGGCAATTTGAGAAGGAGAAGGTTAAATCGGAAGTGTCAGTGATGCAGTTGAACAAAGGGGACTATGAAGGCATGAGAGGGGAGCTGGCCGAGGTAGACTGGAAAGGGATCCGAGCAGGAATGTTGGTGGAACAGCAATGGCAGGAATTTCTGGGCATAATCCGGAAGACGCAGGATCATTTAATTCCAAAAAGGAAGAAAGATTCTAAAGGTGGTAGGAGGCAACCGTGGCTGACAAGAGGAGTTAGGGATAGAATAAAACTAAAAGAAAAGATTTATAACACAGCAAAGAGTAGCCGGAAGCCAGGGGATTTGGAAACTTACATAGGACAACGGAATCATATATATAATCATATAACAATTACAGCACGGAAACAGGCCATCTCGGCCCTACAAGTCCATGCCGAACAAATTTTTTTCCCCTTAGTCCCACCTGCCTGCACTCGTACCATAACCCTCCATTCCCTTCTCATCCATATGCCTATCCAATTTATTTTTAAATGATACCAATGAACCTGCCTCCACCACTTCCACTGGGAGCTCATTCCACACCGCCACCACTCTCTGCGTAAAGAGGTTCCCCCTCATATTACCCCTAAACTTATGTCCCTTAATTCTGAAGTCATGTCCTCTTGTTTGAATCTTCCCTATTCTCAAAGGGAAAAGCTTGTCCACATCAACTCTGTCTATCCCTCTCATCATTTTAAAGACCTCTATCAGGTCCCCCCTTAACCTTCTGCGCTCCAAAGAATAAAGCCCTAACTTGTTCAACCTTTCTCTGTAACTTAGTTGCTGAAACCCAGGCAACATTCTAGTAAATCTCCTCTGTACTCTCTCTATTTTGTTGACATCCTTCCTATAATTTGGCGACCAAAATTGTACACCATACTCCAGATTTGGCCTCACCAATGCCTTGTACAATTTTAACATTACATCCCAGCTTCTATACTCAATGCTCTGATTTATAAAGGCTAGCATACCAAAAGCTTTCTTTACCACCCTATCTATATGAGATTCCACCTTCAAGGAACTATGCACGATTATACCCAGATCCCTCTGTTCAACTGTATTCTTCAATTCCCTACCATTTACCATGTACGTCCTATTTTGATTTGTCCTGGAAGGAAACAAAACGGGCAATACGGGCTGAAAAGATGAAGTACGAGGGGAAGCTGGCCAGGAATATAAAGAAGGACAGTAAATGCTTCTTTAGATATGTTAAGGGAAAAAGTGTAGCAAAGTCAAATGTGGGTCCCTTGAAGGCAGGCACGGGTGAAATTATTAGGGGCAGCAAGGAAATGGCAGAAGAATTGAACAGGTCCTTCGGATCTGTCTTCACTAAGGAAGACACAAATAATCTCCCAGATGTACTGGAGGACAGAGGATCTATGGGGGTAGAGAAACTGAAAGAAATTTTCATTAGGCGAGAAATAGTATTGGGTAGACTAATGGGACTGAAGGATGATAAATCCCCTGGACCTGATGGTCTGCATCCCAGGGTCCTCAGGGAGGTGGCACTAGAAATAGTGGACGCATTGATGATCATTTTCCAATGTTCAATTGATTCAGGGTCAGTTCCTGTGGATTGGAGGATAGCTAATGTTATCCCACTTTTCAAGAAAGGAGCGAGAGAGAAAACGGGGAAATACGGACCAGCTAGCTTGACCGGTGGTGGGAAAGATGCTGGAGTCAATTATTAAAGAGGTAATAATGGGGCATTTGGATAGCAGTAAAATTATTAGTCCAAGTCAACATGGATTTATGAAAGGGAAATCATGCTTGACTAATCTTCTGGAATTTTTTGAGGATGTGACAAGTAAAATGGATGAAGGGGTGCCAGTGGATGTAGTGTATCTAGACTTTCAGAAAACCTTTGATAAAGTCCCGCACGGGAGACTGGTGACTAAAATTAGAGCACATGGTATTGGGGGTAGGGTGTTGACATGGATAGAAAATTGCTTGGCAGACATGAAGCAAAGAGGTAGGCAGTGGCGAGTGGAATTCCTCAAGGCTCGGTGTTGGGGCCGCAACTGTTTACCATCTATATTAATGATTTGGAAGAGGGAATTAGGAGCAACACTAGCAAGTTTGCGGATGACACAATGTTAGATAAATGTGAGGTTATCCACTTTTTCGGCAAAAACAAGGGGGCAGATTATTATTATATTTTTTTAATTTTATTTTTATTAGAAGTACGGTAAATTACAATACTACACAACACATATATCTTAATACATTTTTTGTACCGCTTCATTTTTTTTTAGCTTTAAGAAAAAGGTAGAAGTAAGGAAAGTAAAGAAAGTGCGCGAGAGTCGTGAAGTGCAAGTGTGTTGGGAAAAGAAAGCCCCTTAGAAAAGAAGTTAGAGAAGGAAGTAAAGTGAGAAAATAGATCCTAGAAAAGAAAGAAAAAGAAAATAGGAACAATCGCTCTATTATAACATTAAACTCCGCAGAAAGGGGGGGGGGGGGGGGCAGATTATTATCTCAATGGGGGTAGGTTAGGTAAGGGGGAGGTGCAGCGAGACCTGGGTGTCCTTGTACACCGGTCACTGAAAGTTGGCGTGCAGGTACAGCAGGCAGTGAAGAAAGCTAATGGAATGTTGGCCTTCATAACAAGAGGATTTCAGTATAGGTGTAAAGAGGTTCTTCTGCAGTTGTGTAGGGCTCTGGTGAGACCACATCTGAAGTGAACAGTTTTGGTCTACTAATTTGAGGAAGGACATCTTTGTGATTGAGGCAGTGCAGCGTAGGTTCACGAGATTGATTCCTGGGATGGCGGAACGAGTCATACGAGGTAAGATTGAAAAGACTAGGCTTGTATACACTGGAGTTTAGAAGGGTGAGGGGGTATCTTATGGAAACATATAACATTATAAAAGGACTACATGCAGGAAAAAAAAACCCACAGAGGGCAGTGGAGGCCAAATCACTGGATGGATTTAAGAGAGAATTAGATAGAGCTCTAGGGGGGCTAGTGGAATCTAGGTATATGGGGAGAAGGCATTATTGATTTGGGACGATCAGCCATGATCACAATGAATGGCGGTGCTGGCTCGAAGTGCCGAATCGCATCCTCATGCGCCTATTTCCTATGTTTCTATGTGTCTCTGGAACACATTGTCGGGAGAGAGGGAGGGGATGGTGGAGGTAGATATTAAAATTGTCGTTTTAAGAGACTTTGTGATAGCTACTTAGATAAGAAGTATTGGAGGGAATTATGTGTTTAACACACCCTGGTTCTGGCTTCCAAATGGGGCGCATTTACCCAATTGATTACGCCTCACATCGGTCAGCATAAAGCAACATTCGTACAGCAATGATTAGTTTCTCAAACAAGTCGTTTTATTAAAGGCCGTAACCATGCGCATAGATAAACTCTGAGAGGGAACCTAATGTGTTTTCAAAGATTCACAACCACTTACATTCTTATTTAATGGTTACATGCAGATTTTATATTTTGAAATAAATAATGTTAACCACGTTTCTTCGCAATCACTCATCTTCGTGTTCTTTTTTATTGTAACCTTCAACATTCTAGTTCCATTGAATTAATTCCCAAATCTTCCTAACTGTCAAATGTAATAAAGTGTAATAAAGAACACTTCTTATCTAGTTCTCATTTTGTTACCCTTAGCAGGTGTACAACATTCTAGTACAGGTATATCTTCACTCCAACTAGCCATGCCGTTTAGTATATATCTATTGTCTCATTGTGTGACATTTAAGTTACGTTCACTTTGTGGTCCATGTTTCTCATCATGTCTCGCAAGTATTCACGCTCCACACGTACAGTTGTACAGGGTCTTGGTGAGACCACACCTGGAGTATTGCGTACAGTTTTGGTCTCCTAATCTGAGGAAGGGCATTCTTGCCATAGAGGGAGTACAGAGAAGGGTCACCAGACTGATTCCTGGGATGTCAGGACTTTCATATGAAGAAACAAGGGGTCACAGTTTAAGGATTCAGAACAAGGGGTCACAGTTTAAGGATAAAGAGGAAATCTTTTAAGACTGAGATGAGAAAAAACATTTTTTACACAGAAAGTGGTGAATCTCTGGAATTATCTGCCACAGAATGTAGTTGAGGCCAGTTCTTTGGCTATATTTAAGAGGGTTATATGTGGACCTTGTGGCTAAAGGGATCACGGGGTATGGAGAGAAAGCAGGTACAGGATACCGAGTTGGATGATCAGCCATGATCATATTGAATGGCGGTGCAGCTCGAAGGGCTGAATGGCCCACTCCTGCACTTATTTTCTATGTTTCTAAGTACACATATTACGTACCTCCCTTTTTTTCCTATAACTTCCAATATTTCTCACGTCATGCACGGAATGCAGGGATGTGGAGCAAATGCAGAGAGATGAGTTTAGGTGATTGTGGTGTCATGTTGGCGCAGGCATTGTGAGCCACAGGGCATGTCCATTTTATACATATATTTGTCTGACTGTCCTGTTGTTCTATAGCCTTATGTTGATAGCATGTTCGCTCAATGACGTGTTTGCCCACCAATCAGCACAATTGGCGGCCCAAGTGTAGTAAATGCGATGAAACTAAATCGATTTTTCATATTCTGCGCGGACAAGGTGGGCCGAAGGGCCCATTTCTACATTGGGTAAATGCAAGAACTTCAAAAGTTAGCTTGAATTCCGAAATAAAAATAATAAATTGTTGGGAAACCGCGTCATCATGAAATGTATTTTGATTAATTATTTGAAAGCTTAATGAAGTGATAATTTGATTTGCAGCATATTTACAGATCTGCGCATTTAACGTAAACAGATATTTCACCCCATTTTTCATCTCCTGTCTGAATTACCTCTGTGTCAGTGCATAGATACACGTGTTTGTGCAGGAACTGAGAAACTGCAGCATGAAGCCACGTTGTTGTAAGATATATATCGGCGTACTGTAGTATCTGTCGGTGTAGGAATAATTTTCCGCTTGTCATTTCATAGAATGTGCAACATAAGGCATCCACAGTAAAATAAAATTGGCTGAAAGAGCGAAGAGCCAAATCATGGATCATTTCCGGTTCTCCGCCTCTGTATCTTTCCCATTCTCACTGCTGTTCCGGTGTCCCCGGCGGACTCTATTTGCTGCTACATGTCTGACGGTTAAAGCATTGAACAGCATTATTAAGCAGATTGGTAATAACGGAATTATGATACTGTCAAATAATTCGTAGGCCCTCCGCCAGGATGATGTAAGGATTCAGCTGCAGCGACGCAGCGCCAAGTATCCACTGCAAAGTAAAATGGAATAGACTGCGTACAACACATTGCGCACACCGTCCCGATCACCACAGCCGCTGTTCGCTCAGTGCAATATTTCCTCCGCACATTCTGACAACAGATGGCGGCGAAACGGTCGAAAGTGAAAGCAACTGTCAGCCAAACGGAACAGTCCGTGGTTGCGATCCGGAGAACATGTATCACAGCACATGTAGGAGTTGTGGACAGGAACTTTATATACACATATATAAAATTAACCTGTCCTATTAGAACACTGCCAACAACCACCATCATATCTGCTGCTGCCATGGCCACCAGGTAGCGAGTGATGCATTTGGAGAGGCCACATTTACTGCGGGACAAGATCACGATCGCTGTTAAATTAACTAAAGGAAATGAAAAATAAAGTGTTACTTCCAAACTACCCTACACGGATCAGCGTGACTTGACTTGCGTTGTAAGGATAGTGAAGCTGATCAGTGGTCCGGTGTGTGCCTTCCCTGACCGAGACGGGATGCGAATGGCAAATCGCGCGAACATCCCGCGGTCTAGGCATAAGCTCAGGGGCGACCGCGCCTTTGCGGTTGCAACTCCTAGGCTGCAGAACAGCATCCCTCTTCCCATCAGAACTGCACCTTACATGGACTCTTTTAAGTCGAGGCTAAAAACTCATCTTTACTCTCAAGCCTTTCTTTACAGAGGCTCCTCTGAGGGAGGGCTATATGTATGTATTTATGTATGTACTTAATTTATGAACCAATGTAGTATGACGTTAGTACCTCCACCAATGTAAAGCACTTTGGTCAACGAGACTTGTTGTTTAAATGTGTTATAGAAATAAAAGTGACTTGACTCGTCTCCCGACATCTCCGCATATGTCTGGAGGGCGGCCTCTGATTTAATAAGTGCATGGTGCCCGCGGGAGGTTATGTGAGGTAATGAACAGGGAGCTGTTTACATTCGCCTCTTACCCCTAAGTATCATTATTATTGTTACAATGGGGATGCAAATGTTTGATCAGGACAAACATTAGATAACGGAGAAGGCTTTCTGATGTTACGGGATGTCACCAGACGCAGCGGGTAATTGGGGATCGGAAGTCACCTGCCCCGGAATAGCGTGAGCAACACGCTCTGACCGGCCCATCTTGCCGAAGAAAGGTGCCAAATGTGGGTGCAGTGGTGAGGAAGGGATTACCCGATCAGGCATGATCAGTGAAACATTTACAGATAACGTGTAAATAATTGAAACAAAGAGTTTGACATAATCAGTAATCATGCCGTTAAAGGACAGACGGTGAACGACGTGAAAAACAGCATTTGAGATACGGGATATAATGTGGACAAATTAGATATCCACTTCCTCTTTGGGGAAATGCCTGAACTTCCTATGTAAATGGCAGAGTCAGTGATGGGGAAACGGATGCAGATCCTTCTTAGTGAATAACACAAACTTTTCTTGATTGGAGACAGATACTTTCTGTCCTGGGCCTCATACATTGACAGAGTGAGGCCCAGCGCAAATTGGAGGAACACCACCTCATATTTCCCTTGGGTAGTTTACACCCAGCAGTATGAACACTGACTTCTCCGCCCACTTCCTATCTTCATTCCGCCCCGCTCCCCGACATCAGTATAAAGAAGGGTCTCAACCCAAAACGTCACCCATTCCTTCTCTCCATAGATGCTGCCCCACCCGCTGAGTTACTCCAGCATTTTGTTTTGTCTGCCTTCGATGTTATCAATCAACGCAGTTCTTTCTCACTGATATAACTACTACTTTTAAAGAAAACATTTTTTTGATTACCCGCATCATTTAATTATCAGGTAGGATCTAAACAATTGGCCATCTTTGTCAATGGAAAATGAAATGGCACTGACAAAGGCAACACGCAGGGAACATTCAAAACAGAGGACTTTAGAATGAAGTACTTTAGAATAACATTTCCTACGTAATTGGTCTGCCATTCTAACGATAGTGAAATTATATTATCCGTTTATTTTCGCTCTGGAAATCAAGGTTTATTTGATGCATTCACCAGACAACATAATTGGAGTCATTCCCTTTTTCCTTGCACTCACAAGACGTGGACATGATTGGTTTGGATAGTTTTATCTGAAACCAGCGCTACGAGGAGTCCTCTCCCTACCCCCCTGCTGTTTCACAAAAGATTCACATTACTCTGGGTCCAGTTGTTTCCGATGTCACAGATAAGAATCACGGCACAAAACTGACTCAACGATGGCAAGACCTCAGAGTGCAAATCACAGTCGCCTCAGCGTTGCAATACAATGCCAGCCTACGGAAGCGTGTATTGTCAATGCGCGAACTTGCCGTCTGTCCGCATTGTATGAATAATAATCTTCGGCATCGGGCCGCGTGTATTTGCATTTTTATCTGAGACTGGTGATGCATTGGCATTTGTAATTATATTGAAAATATCACTTAGATTACCCGTAACCTGGTAAAATGTTAAAATAGTATAAATGTCAATTCTTAGTTAGCAATAACAACATACATGTTATTTCATAGTCCATTGACTGAAACGATGTCAATAACACTTTGACTGAAATGATATCAGCACACAGCTAGTGTTATCAACGACTGGCGCCGCCCTGGCATCGCCGTAATCTCGCTGCTATCATCGGGAATCTGTATAGGAGACTGAGGACTTTAGACCTCCAGTTTCAAGTACAAGTTCTTGCCATCAACCATTGAGGTTTTGCACGACTGCGCAAATTAACCTCAACTCGATCCACTGTGAACTTTGTTTATGTTGCAGATGGTCGACTATGGTTTGTTTCCCGTGTATTGATGATAATTGCTCTCAAAATTGAATATTGCTGCGTTAGTGTGTCTGTACAGCTGCAGCAAGTAAGAATATAATTCTTCAGTTCCCGGGGCATATGAAAATTAAAACTCTTGACTCTTGGTTAATCTGCATTATAGTTGACATAGTAGCAAGGTAAAGCTACCCAAATTAAAGTCGGAAATAATATCTTACGAGGAATTCCGACCGCTGAAATTACGGGGTACCTGCAGTAAATTCTGGCGATGTTGTAAATTGCTGGATAGTCCATGTTTTTGCCGGAAGCAGATACAGAAACTATTCCAAATGCCCACATGCATTGGTTCAAACAGCCCTTAAATACAAGCAGACGCGTCCACTGATCCAATTAGAGTTGTCCTCGGGCGCATTAGCCACAAGTCACTGAACAAACACACAGGATTTCTATTCATTAGATCATACTAGGATAAACTTAATCCTTCGAGAGATGTTAGAGACAACTTAATTTAATGTTGTTTGGACAGACTTTCAGGTCTATTTTATGTCACCAAGCCTGAACCATTGAAGACACGTTTTTCTGTATTCCGTTTTTTCACACCCAAAGTTCTATCCCTCAATTTTTAATGCATTATAACATTGGCAGTACGTGCAGAATGAAATGTGATGTTCGCAAGTGAAACGTTTAACAAGGCTTCCTGGTAGTAGATTGTTCATCTGTCGTCTAGTCTGTCACATTACTTTAGTAGTGGAAGTGACAGCGGCGGGAAGCTGAGATTGAATTACCAGTTCAGGCTCGAAAGGCCGAATGGCCTACTCCTGCACCTATTGCATGTCTCGGCAAACCTGCAGTCATCCGCTATCCCTTGTTTCCTCAAACCAACGGTCTTCTCCAGACATATAACCACAGATATACGAAGAGCTTTGCTTTCAATTTGGATGTCAAAAAGTCTGCAATCTATGTGAAACATTAGGCAACTTTCCAACAAGAGATTGCACGCTGGGAGTCATGATGGTAAAATAGGCCAACATAGTGTCGGCAATTTAAAGATCTGGTTAGCAGAAGCCATATTTACATTTGGCAGGTATTAGATTGAAAAGCATGAAGATCAACAATGACAGTTGGAACCCAGCCAGGCACAGAGCAATACTTAGGTTCAGTGTGAGAAGGAAAATATATAGTAGGAACCGACTGTGAACTTGATCACACCCAGACTGGTGGGGAGATGGAACAAGCTGCCAGAGGAGCAGAAAATAGCAAAAGGATAACGAGGGATAAAGTTGGTCCATTAGAGAGTCAGAGTGGACAGCTATCTGCAGAGCCAAAAGAGATGGGGGGGATATTGAACAATGTCTTTTCTTCGGTATTCACCAAGGAGAAGGATATTGAATTATGTGAGGTAAGGGAAACAAGTAGAGTAGCCATGGAAACTATGAGGATCAAAGAAGAGGAAATACTAACACTTTTGAGAAATATAAAAGTGGATAAGTCTCCAGGTGCGGACAGGATATTCCCTAGGACATTGAGGGAAGTTAGTGTAGAAATAGCAGGGGCTATGACAGAAATATTTCAAATGCCATTAGAAACGGGAATAGTGCCGGAGGATTGGCGTACTGCGCATGTTGTTCCATTGTTTAAAAAGGGGTCTAAGAGTAAACCTAGCAATTATAGACCTGTTAGTTTGACGTCAGTGGTGGGCAAATTAATGGAAAGGATACTTAGAGATAATATATATAAGCATCTGGATAAACAGGGTCTGATTAGGAACAGTCAACATGGATTTGTGCCTGGAAGGTCATGTTTGACTAATCTTCTTGAATTTTTTGAAGAGGTTACTCGGGAAATTGATGAGGGTAAAGCAGTGGATGTTGTATACATGGACTTCAGTAAGGCCTTTGACAAGGTTCCTCACGGAAGGTTGGTTAAGAAGGTTCAATGGTTGGGGATTAATGGAGGAGTAGCAAGATGGATTCAACAGTGGCTAAATGGGAGATGCCAGAGAGTAATGGTGGATGGTTGTTTGTCAGGTTGGAGGCCAGTGACTAGTGGGGTGCCACAGGGATCTGTGTTGGGTCCACTGTTGTTTGTCATGTACATCAGTGATCTGGATGACGGTGTGGTAAATTGGATTAGTAAGTATGCAGATGATACTAAGATAGGTGCGGTTGTGGATAATGAAGTAGATTTTCAAAGTCTACAGAGAGATTTACGCCAGTTGGAAGAGTCGGCTGAAAGATGGCAGATGGAGTTTAATGCTGATAAGTGTGAGGTGCTACATCGTGGCAGGACAAATCAAAATAGGACGTACATGGTAAATGGTAGGGAATTGAAGAATGCAGGTGAACAGAGGGATCTGGGAATAACTGTGCATAGTTCCCTGAAAGTGGAATCTCATGTAGATAGGGTGATAAAGAAAGCTTTTTGTGTGCTGGCCTTTATAAATCAGAGCATTGAGTATAGAAGCTGGGATGTAATGTTAAAATTGTACAAGGCATTGGTGAGGCCAATTTTTGAGTATGGTGTACAATTTTGGTCGCCTAATTATAGGAAGGATGTCAGCAAAATAGAGAGAGTACAGAGGAGATTTACTAGAATGTTGCCTGGGTTTCAGCAACTGAGTTACAGAGCAATGTTGAACAAGTTGGGGCTTTATTCTTTGGAGCGCAGAAGGTTAAGGGGGGACTTGATAGAGGTCTTTAAAATGATGAGAGGGATAGACAGAGTTGACGTGGATAAGCTTTTCCCACTGAGAGTAGGGAAGATTCAAACAAGGGGACATGACTTGAAAATTAAGGGACATAAGTTTAGGGGTAACATGAGGGGGAACTTCTTTACTCAGAGAGTGGTGGCTGTGTGGAATGAGCTTCCAGTGAAGGTGGTGGAGGCAGGTTCGTTTTTATCATTTAAAAATAAATTGGATAGTTATATGGACGGGAAAGGTATGGAGGGTTATGGTCTGAACGCAGGTGTATGGGACTAGGGGAGAATACGTGTTCAGCACGGACTAGAAGGGTCGATATGGCCTGTTTCCGTGCTGTAATTGTTATATGGTTATATGGTTATATAGGAGGTAGTTGAGGCAAGTGCAGTAACAGCAATTACAGTGGGTGCAGCAGCATCTATGGAGCGAAGGAAATAGACAACGTTTCGGGCCGAAACCCTTCTTCAGCTGTCTTCGGAGGGAGGAGGAGAACTTCTTCAAACCTTGAAGAGATTTCACTCTGGAGTAGACAAAGTGTTTAAGAAGGAACTGCAGATGCAGAATTTCTCCAGCACTGTTTTCTACCTTCGATTTTCCAGCACCTGCAGTTCCTTCTTAAACGGTAATTTGACTGGTACTGTACATGGGATAGGAAAATTGTAGAGGAAATAGGCCAAATACAGTCGTGTATGGCGTGTAGATCGGGCATCTTGGTCGGCATGATCCTATGGTCTGTATCCATGTGATATAACTATGACATCATGAGATGATAAAAGTCACTTTGATGCCCATTTGTAAAAAAGCGAGAATAGCATTCTAATGAAAAGGGACAATGAACTATTTCAAAATCGAACATCTGCCGTTGTGTCGGTTAAATATTATAAGCAAGTGATGGGTACTTTGAATCCGGGGAGGACATTTTCGGTTCCCTTGAAATGTTTCCCAATGCCCAGGGTACAGGGCGACATTCTGCAATTAACCAAACACTAACTCTTCAATTGCACCAACTTAACAGCTGAAGCGATGGAGTCAGGCTACTTCCCTCCCTGGCCACTGAAGTAAGAGCAAAATGCGTTTTGTTCTCAGATGTGGGATTGGCATTTTTCTTGATTGTCATAAACCAGAAATGCACAGCAGATGGTTAGGAATTGGTGGCGCCATGTGACACTGAACAGGCGCAGCACCTGTCTCCGCTCTCGAAATTCGCGATTTTTCGCTTAAAAATCCGGTTTGGAGGACGGGACCGATTCAAAACACTTACCGGAGCTCCCTAACGTCTAGTCATCAGTAAGCGCCGCGAAAATAACGGCGCTTTAAAGCCTTTTAAATGAAAAAAACGTCTCCTGGCCAATGTCCTCAAAGATCTGTCACAAAACACCTTCTGAAAAAACAGCAAAAAACTGAAGAATCGACTTCTGGAGCTACCTCTGAAATGATTACAAGGTCTAAGGCCTTGTAATGGCTACCAAGGATAAATAACTGGAGGAAATAAATAACTCGGTAAGAGACTTAAGAAATGAGATTGTTGCTGGGAATAAAAGTATGATGGAGAACATGATGCATGAGTGCTGGTAATCAGAAAATTATTGATTCAATCGGTAATTTAAATAAACGAATAGATGATGTGCAAGATGAATTAAATGGGAAAATTAATCGGATGGAAGAAGAGTGGACAAATAAGTTTGATGCTGTTCTCGGAACTGTTTCATTATATCTGACTGCTATGGAAGACATGGAAACATCTATGCCACCAATGTCGGAAGATATGTAGAGAATGAAGAAAGAACAAGAACGGCTCGTGGGTCAGCTGGCGAAAGTCTCTGATAAATGCCTTGATTTGGAAGCACGTTTCAGACCCCAGAATTTAAGAATATTTGGAGTGACAGAGGGAACGGAGGGCAAGGAGCCTCGTGAGTTCACTGCCAACTTACTTCAACAAATACTCAACCTACCAGTCGAACCGAAAATAGAAGTGGCACATCGTGTGCCGAGATTTAAATCAAGAGCACAAACAAAACCAGCCCACCCACGACAGATCATTGTGAAATTTCAGCTCTGGAAGAGGTTATGAAAAAAATCAAATGTGGAACGAATATGATCTTTGGATATGACAACATCAAGCTATTCAGAGACTACCCTTATGAAATTGTACAAAAACGAAAATTGTTTTCAAAGACTAGACAGATCCTGCAAGGAACTCAAAATGTCAGATATGGTGTCATGTATCCAGCCAAGATGAGAATTACCTATAACGGTATGGAACAAGCATTTATCGATCCAGAAGCAGCATTTATACACGCTCAAGAGATCTTAAAGGAGATAGCTGGCTAAATAAAACATCTGGGTGGGCAGGACAAAGCTTTTTTTATTCCATAGACAATGGCCGAGGAGAAGCAGAGAAACAGAGCATTTTAAAAGATTAAGATGGCGAAGCCTCTCCATGTACGGCTGTCTAGACATCTTATCTTCTGTAGAATGTGAACCCAAAGACACTCTTTGTTCCACCTCAAAGAAAAGACGCAATAACATGGGAGCGGCGAATGGGAGCGTCGAATGCTGATCTCAACACAAAAGGAACAAATGTATTTTAAGATTTTAAAATACTAACATAGAAACAACAGAATTAACAGAACTAATATAGTAATAGAAACTGATTCTAACCTGAACTGCCCAAAGGGGCAGATTGTAATAATGTGGGACCCCCCCCTCCGCAGAGGGGAAAGGGGAGCTAAATATAAGGAAATAGACTAACAACGGACTAAAAAGCTAATTCAGATAATATAATAGGTTTCAGTGCCATTTATGTCTGGGGGAGAGGAGGAGACTCAGGCACTTTGCACACAGCCACTTTGCACACAGCCAAGAACCTTACTCTGGTTAACCCCTTCCAACCAACAGTTGATTATTGCTGAATGACAATCATATGCTAAAACTATTAGCATAAATACGTGTTAGATAAATAAATGTTAGATAAGTTGAACATTTAATTAGATAAGACTTAACAAAATATATATATATATATTGTAATTGGAAGAGATGCAATCGATTTTGAAATGGTTCCTCCCCCCTATTGCAAGTTTATTTAATAAAATATTGAATATCATTTCAGAGTTTAATCACCAAAATGTCATAATTGGGGGAGACTTTAATTGCGTTTTAGATCCGTACCTGGATAAATCTATTCAAAAACAGAGGGGTACACACAAAACTAGTGAACTCCTAAATACATACATAAAAAATAAAAATACAACAGTCGATTGGAGGATCGTGAACTCGGTTGGAAGGGAATACTCGTTTTATTCAATGGTACACAAATCATACTCACGTATAGACGATTTCCTAGAGAACACAAAATTAATCCTCTATAATATGAACCCAAAAATATCACAACAGCATTATGTCTGACCACTCCCCGCTAACGTTCTTTTTAAAACAGGAAGTAATGTCTAACAAAAAAATCGTTTTGGAGGTTTAATCCTCAAATTTTAAACGACCCACGAGGGGGTATATATTTAAAACAACAGATGGAACTTTTTTTCGAGACTAATGACATCTCAGATATTTCACCCGCTTTACTATGGGCATCTTTCAAAGCATTTATTAGAGGAGCTATAATTTCATATCAAGCTTTTCAAAATAAAAATAATAAGAATGAACAAAGGCAGTTAGAAGAATCAATTAGACAATTGGATCTAGATAACGCTAAAGATCCAACTATAGATAAACATAATAAAATGTCAATATTGAAATTTAAATTAAATAAAATATTATCAGCAAAAGTTATAAGATTATTTCAAATTACAAAACAGGAACATTTTGAATCGGTGATAACCCGCACAAACTTTTGGCACACCGATTGAAAAAACGGGAAAAAAAACACACAATTCTAAAGATTAAATCAGATAAAGGGGAATTGTTAACACTACCTAATGATACTAATAAAAGATTTGCTCAATTTTATCAGAATTTATATACATCTAAAACGTTAGCAGACACTATTAAAGTTATAGTATATATACACACCTGGATAAATGTAATCTCCCGAAACTTGACTTGAGGGAACAAGGGGAACTGGGAACACAAATTTCAATCAAGGAAATAGAAGAAACATTAAACTCATTAAAGAATGGAAAAACACCAGGACCAGATGGATTCAGTAATGAATTTTATAAAAGTTTTTATGAGATAATTACACCACGTTTACATAAAATGTACACATATGCTTTTAAAGAACAAATATTACCAGAAACATTAGCAGATTCAATACTTACACTAATACTTAAAAAAAATACAGATATAGAAAAACCTGGTTCATACAGAGCCATTGCACTGTTATATACAGATCAAAAAATACTAGCAAAAACATAAGCTAGAAGACTAAGTAAATATGTCAGTAAATTAATAAATGTGGATCAAACAGCGTTCATACCCAAGAGACAATCATGTAATAATTTGAGACGTCTGTTTAATATAATGCATTCATACAAAACTGAAGAACAAGACTTATCAATTATTTCATTGGACGCAGAAAAAGCATTTGATCAAGTGGAATGGGACTACTGTGGCGGCTGTCAAGGGTCAGGCCATCCTAACTGTTGAACCCCTCGGAACGGGAGTGGTTTAGTCCGGAGGCGGCCCTTAACCAGAGGGTTTAAAGGCAGGGGTTTGGGTGCCATCTTTCTCTCATGTGGACTTCCCTACAACCAGGAGGAGCACAAATAACAGTGCTTCTGGAAATACCTGACTCCTCTCTTTCGTTCGAGACCTACGCACCACATTGGTGACCCCAATGCATTCATTGTCATCATGATGGAGAGAGCAGAAAGCCCTACCACCTCACAGGTTGGCCCGGCCCTGTCTCTGGACAAGGTCTCTGTAAAACTGCCCACCTTCTGGACCACCCGGCCACACATCTGGTTCCAGCAGGTGGAGGCCCAATTCAACCTGCGGGGCATCACAATCGATGTCACCCGTTTCTATTACCTGGTGGGGGCCCTCGACCAGGACACGGTTGAAGAGGTCACGGACTTCCTCGCAGCCCCCCTCCCCGGCCACCAATAAATATCGCAGCCTTAAGGAGCTCCTGCTCCACATTTATGGACAGCAGGATGCTGCTAGGTTCCTTCATATGGAGGGCCTAGGCGACCGACGGCCATCAAGCCTCCTAACGGAGATGGTTGCTCTCCTGGATGGGCACATGCCGTGCCTGTTGTTTGAGTATAATTCCCTCCATCTGCTGCCGGCCTACATCCGTCTTCAGCTCACGGATGCCTCCTTCGCCGACATCAGGGCCCTCAGGAGGTGTGCCGACGCGCTGTGGATGGCGCGCCCTGAGGACATCAATGCGCTGGCCATCAGCAGACACGGGGATGCACTGAGGACAACGCGCCCTGATGACGGCAACACGCTGGCCGTCGGCAGGCGCACCGTTGACGTCACCCCGGCAGATCCCGATTTCCTCTGGTGGGGTGGGGTAGCTGTGGAAGGAGTGACAGCTCCAGCCCGACGGCCCGCAAGATCACCCCCCGCGGCCGTGTCGGGTACTGCACCTGCAGTCCAGTGCCAGCAAGCTGCAAGTGCCACCAACAGGAGCCGGCAAGCTCCAAGTACCACCAGCATGAGGTGCTGGTGCTACTACCATCAGCGGTGGGGTGCTGTAGCATTACAATGCCGCCAGCCGTGCACATTCCCGGGAAATGCCTGGGCCGGCTGCCAATAGTCCCCGCGGCGGCCAGCCAAATTCACCGCCTCTTCGCCTGGGATCGGCGCTCCGGGGCCTACTTCCTCGTTGATATGGAGCGAAGCTCAGCATCGTGCCCCCTTCGGGGGCCGACATTCGTTCCGGTAAGCGGAGGTCTGTCCTCACCACGGTGAATGGCAGCCCCATCCGCACGTATGGAGCGCGCATTGTCCCGATCGTGTTCGGCTCCTGCCATTTTTCGGGGCGGTTCACCTTTGCTGTTGTCTCCCAGCCATTGCTCGGGGCCGACTTCCTCTGGGCGCATTACCACATGGTGGACGTCAGGCATCAGCGCTTGGTCAATGCCGCTACGATGGGTCCGATCACGTTACGTTTGGATCAGCCGGTGGGACGCACCCTGTCGTCCGTGGATTCCCGCTTCGCTTGGATCTTGGCCGCGTTCCCAGATATCCTGACCCCACAGTTTCGGTCATCAACCCCCAGTCACAGAGTGGTACATTTTATACAAACTACCGGCCCACCTACCCACGCACAAGCACGCCAACTGCCACCGGATAAACTGCACCTGGCATGGCAGGAATTCCACACGATGGAGTCCTTGGGGATCATCCGCCCTTCAAGCAGCCCATGGGTGTCCCCACTCCACATGGTCCCTAAGGCAAGCGGGGGCTGGCGACCTTGCGGGGATTACCGGCAGATGAATGCTGCAACAATGGCAGATTGATACCCCGCACCCCACATCCAGGACTTCACCGCCCATTTGGCTGGGGCTACAATATTTTTCAAAAGTGGACCTGGTACGGAGTTATAACCAGACCCCGGTACAACCAGAGGATGCACCCAAGACGGCGATCACCCTGCCATTCAGACTTTATGAGTTCACACGGATGCCGTTCGGCTGCGCAGGCTTTTCAACGCTTAATGGTCGGGGTGTGTCATGACCTCGATTTGATCTTTGTTTACCTGGTCGACATCCTGGTGGCCAGCCGCTCGCAGCAGGAGCACTGCACCCGCCTCCGGCAGCTCTGTCAGTGGCTCTGCGAGCATGGTTTGGCTATCAACCTCGCCAAGTGCTGTTTTGGGGTAACTAAGATCGAGTTCCTCGGCCACCGCGTGACTTCGCAAGGCGCGGTTCCCCTGCCGGACAGGTTGACGCCATCCATCGGTTTCCCCGCCAACGCACGGTGCTTGTCTGCAAACGCCTGCAGGAATTTGTCGGCATGGTGGCATTTTACCATTGTTTCGTGCCATCCGCGGCCCACATCATGTGGCCGCTGTATCAACTTCTGGCGGATGGACAGCACAAGAACGTCGAATGGACCCTACAGGCAGCGGCAGCATTTTGCGGGGCGAAGGAGGCCCTTGCTCGGGCCGTACTGCTGGTGCACCCGACTGCTCTCACGGTGCCCCGACTGCTCTCACTGTGGACGCCTCGGAGTCGGCGGTTGGTGCCATGTTGGAGCAACTGATGGGCAGAGGTTGGCGGCCCCTGGCCTTCTTCAGCCGGCACCTCAACCGCGCACAGACCAAATACAGTGTGTTCGATTGCAAGCTCCTGGCTCTGTACCTGGCAATGCGCCACTTCCACTACGTCCTGAAGGGCTGCCTGTTCACCTCCTACACGGACCACAAGTTGCTCACTTTCGCCCTGGAGAAGGTTTCCGACCCCTGGTCCACACGACAGCAGGGCAATTGGCATACATTTCGGAGTATACCACATCTATCTGCTACATCGAGGGGAAAGAGAACCGGGTGGCCGACGCATTATCCCGCCCCGCTATCGATGCCATTTTCGAGGTGGCACCCGGAATTGACTATTCTGCCCTGGCAGAGGCACAGCTTACGGATGGTGAGATGCCCGCCTACCGAACTGCCATCTCTGGCCTCTGCCTTGAGAATGTCCCTCTCGGTCCCGGAGGAGTGACGATCCTGTGCGATGTATCATCCGGTCAGCCACGCCCCATTGTCCCTGCCACCTGGCGCCGGATGGTTTTTGAGGTTGTCCGTGGACTGTCTCATCAATCAATCTGGGTGACAACGGCACTAGTGGCCGCTCGTTACATGTGGCACGGTCTGCGCAAGCAGGTTGGCCACTGGGCTCGCACTTGCAATCTGTGCCATACGGCGAAGATCCAGCGCCATGTCCGTGCGCCTCTCCAGGAGTTCGGTCTACCTCACCGGCGATTTGACCATCTCCACGTGGACATTGTGGTGCCTCTTCCGCCACGAGTTGCCGTTGGTCATGCTGGGCATTCGGATTGCTCCTAAAGAGGACTTGGCCTCATCATCAGCGGAGCTCGTGTACGGGTCGCCACTCATGGTGCCCGGGGTTTCGTGCCATCGTGCCGGGGCAGCAGGGAAAGCCCTCATCCACCTTAAAGCGCCTTCGCGAGCGATTTGGCAGGCTCGCACCGGTCCGACCAGGGCTGGCCCTAAGCCGATTGGACCAATTGCTCCCTATTGGGCCCAGCACCAATGAGGGGCCCTGCGATAATTCTCCGTATTTTGTACGGAAATACGAATTTGGGTTGCTCAATACAGGTTTTTTTTTAAACATTCGACTTATTAAATACTGATTTTTTTTTAAACGAACATGGATAAAACCCACTGCACCGGCCATCAGACAAAAACGATGTGTTAACTACTAGCACGTCAACAACCAGTAGTTAACACGTAGTTATACAATGTGTCATCAATTAATCGATCTACATTCCTCAGTAAATGTAATTGTGTTTTGACCAAGTATTAATGACGCCCTGTGAATTTTATTCAAAGGAACGCGACGTCATTAATACTTGGTCAAACACAATTACACTTAGGAATTTAGATCGATGCATTGACGACATTGAGAATTTCTTAAAACTCATCATCATAGTTGAGGGCTCAGGCCGCGAGCTTCTTATTAGTGTTCAGGTTAGTCATTCACCTACCGATCCACGTTGTGTCTCTCTGTCTTTTGCTCCCTCCCTCCCTCCCTCCCCCCCCCTCTCTCTCTCTCTCTCTATATATATATATATATATATATAAATACATCAATCAATCAATCTATCTATCTATCTATCTATCTATCTATCTATCTCTATCTATCTATCTATCTATCTATCTATCTATCTATCTATCTATCTATCCATCCATCCATCCATCCATCCATCCATCCATCCATCCATCCATCTATCTATCTATCTATCTATCTATCTATCTATCTATCTATCTATCTATCTATCTATCTATCTATCTCTCTCTCTCTCCCCCCCCCCCCCCCCCCCCCCCCGCTTCCATTTCGTCTCTCTTTCGCTCTCTCACGCTCTCTCACCCTGTCGCCTCGGCATTCCCGGAATCATTGACGTTTTGCGGTGACGGCTGCATCTGCGGTTCCTTTCCGTTGGGGGGTGGGGTGGTGGGGTCATTAACTTTTGTTGCCAAGGTTTTAGAGTAAAGCATAACTTACTTCCCCAATGTGCTGGGCAAAACTAGAAGGTGCATTGCCCTGCACTGTTTCACAGACCTCCAATGGACTGGTTCAATGGTTGAAGGGTCTGAAGAAGGGCCTCAACCCAAAACGTCACCCATTCCTTGTATCCAGAGATGCTGCCTGTCCCACCGAGTTACTCCAGCATTTTGTGTCAATCTTCGTTTCAATGGTTCAAAGGTTTCCATATTATTCGGAAGACTAGAGGTGAGAAAAGGTGCAGAACAGATCATTCTGTTCTGTGGTTTGTTCTGTATCTTTTCATGCCTCTAGTTTCCTTTCCCATGACTCTCAGTCTGAAGAACTGTGCGCAGGATAGTGTTCGTGTGCAGAGGTCGGTGCGGACTCGGTGGGCCGAAGGGCCTGTTTCCACACTGTATCTCTCAACTAACCTAAACAGATAATCTATGGAAAGAAAATAGAGCATCTTTGTTGGTTCAATATGACTTGACTGGGCTTTCAAATCTCGCACGAGAAACCTTCGCGCCACAGTTGTGCAGCGGTACAATGGCTGCCTCACAGCACCAGAGACCCGGGTTCTTTCCTGATGACCGGTGCTGTCTGTACGGAATGTATAGGTTCTCCCCGTGACCTGCATTGGTTTTCTCTGAGACCTTCCATTTCCTCCCGCTCTCCAAAGACTTACAGGTTATAGGTTAAGTGGCTTGGTACAAATGTAAATTGTCTCTAGTTTGTGTGGGATAGTGGTTGTGTGCGGGGATTGCTGGCCGGTGCGGCCTGTTTCCGTGCTATGTCACTAAACTAAACTAAACTAAACTAAACTAAACTAAACTAAACTAAACTAGAGCAGATAATCTATGGAAAGAAAGCAGAGCATCTTTATTGGTACATTATGACTTGACGGGGATTTCAAATCCCGCACGAGATACTTTCAAGAATGGAGCATGCATTTCTATCATTCATAGAAATATAGAAAATTGGTGCAGTAGTAGCCCATTCGGCCCTTCGAGCATCTAAAATCAGTATCCCCGTTCCTGCTTTCTCCCCATATCCCTTGATTCTGTTAGCCCTAAGAGCTAAATCTAAGTCTCTCTTGAAAACATCCAGTGAATTGCCCACCACTGCCTTCTGTGGCAGAGAATTGCACAGTTTCACAACTCTCTGGGTGAAAAGGTGTTTCCTCATCTCAGTCCTAAATGGCCGACCCCTTATTCTGAAACTGTGGCCCCTTGTTCTGGACTCACCAGTCACTATGGGTGAAGTCCAGACGAAGCTGACAATGTTTGCATCTTGCACTTTAAATAAAAGTCAACTGAATTACAGAAGGTTAGAGAAAGAAGTGTTTTGATTTCTCTTTCATCAGAAGCACGGTTGACATTTGTTACAAAGAGAAATCAACTTTTATTTCAAGTAATTTAAAAGTCACTTCATTAAACGCGGAGACAAGCAGTGTGGAGATTGCATTCTTCACTGCTTTCAGTGACACATCCATGGGCTCCACTGAACAAGGTCCTGGCAAGATATTCCCTAGGACATTGAGGGAAGTTAGTGTTGAAATAGCAGGGGCTATGACAGAGATATTTCAAACGTCATTAGAAACGGGAATAGTTCCGGAGGATTGGCGTACAGCGCATGTTGTTCCATTGTTTAAAAAGGGTTCTAAGAGTAAACCTAGTAATTATAGACCTGTTAGTTTGACGTCAGTGGTGGGCAAATTAATGGAAAGGATACTTAGAGATAATACATATAAGCATCTGGATAAACAGAATCTGATTAGGAACAGTCCACATGGATTTGTGCCTGGAAGGTCATGTTTGTCTATATGGACATCAGTGTTCTGCACTGAATATTGCATTTATTGCGTTTGTCATCACTGTGTGTACACTGTTTGCTCTGGCGGCTGCGTGTGAACGGGAGATTTCATCACCTCCCGATCGATGTGCAGAACAACAAACTAATAAAGCATCTGGAACACAGTTCTCCTGGGTTGCTGCAGGCTGAAGCATCAAACTACCACCCTGTTGAGCCCCGTCAGTCCCACAGCACAGAAACACACAGCCATGCCTATCGAAGCTAGTCCCACATGCCAGCGTCTGGCCCCTCACCCTCTCTGCCTTTCCCACCCATGCCTTTAGAAAGGAGATGAGGAGGAATTTCTTTAGCCGGAGGGTGGTGAATCTGTGGAATTCATTGCTGATGGAGTGGAGGCCAAGTCACTGGATATTGTTTAGATTTCAGAGATACTGTGCGGAAACAGGCCCTTCGACCTAACGAGCCGACCAGTGATCATCCCGTACACTAGCTCCACCCTACACACATTAGGGACAATTTTACAGAAGCCAATTAACCGACAAACCAGCAGGTCTTTGGAATGCAGAAGGAAACTGGAGCACCCGGAGAAAACCCACGCTGGTCACAGGGAGAATGTGCAAACTCCGTACAGTCAGCACCCGTATTCAGGATGGAACCCGGGTCTCTGGCGCTATGAGGCAGCACCTCGCCCGCTGTACCAACGTGTAGTTTTGCTATTACACCAGCTGAGTTGTGCACAAATGGTTCACATTAATAATGTCAATCTGAAGGGCAACTTTTCCACACCATGGGTGTATGGAATAAGCTGCCAGAGGAGATAGTTGAGGCAGGGATTATCACAACGTTTAAGAGACACATGGATAGGACAGGTTTGGAGGGATATGGGCCAAACGCTGGCAGGTGGGACTAATGTAGATGGGGCATGTTGGTTGGGGTGGGACTAGTGTAGATGGGGCATGTTGGTCCGGATAGGACTAATGTAGATGGGGCATGTTGGTTGGGATGGGACTAGTGTAGATGGGGCATGTTGGTTGGGGTGGGACTAGTGTAGATGGGGCATGTTGGTTGGGGTGGGACTAGTGTAGATGGGGCATGTTGGTTGGGGTGGAACTAGTGTAGATGGGGCATGTTGGTCGGGGTGGGACTAGTGTAGATGGGGCATGTTGGTCAGGGTGGGACTAGTGTAGATGGGGGCATGTTGGCCGGGGTGGGACTAGTGTTGATGGGGCATGTTGGTCGGGGTGGGACTAGTGTAGATGGGGCATGTTGGTCGGGGTGGGACTAGTATAGATGGGGCATGTTTGGTTGAAGGAAAGGCCTGTTTCCATGCTGGGCTATTTCCATGCTGTGACTCTATGAACTTCCAGGAGCAACATTTTCCTTTCTCTGGGTCATTCATTGTTAATAAAGAAAGTTTACTTTTCCTGTATAAATCCACAGTAAAGTACAGTCAGAAGTGAGCCCACCTGCTTCAGCAATGATGAATTAACAAATCATCACTATTCACTTCTCAGACGTTAGAATTGGTCAGAACATTACCTCCACCATGACCCTTGACACCAATGTCCCTCAGGGTCATGACCTTGCCACCCACAACTTGTGGTCAGGTCTCAGGCCAATGGGATCCAGACGTCCGTCCACTGGTCAGAACACTATTTCAGCCACTTGAGCAGCAAAGATGAGATAGAATATGGGAAAGACATTGAGAACCTTCTGTCCTGAAGGGCCGAATGGCCTACTCCTGCACCTATTGTCAGGATAACAATCCATCCCTCAACATCATCAAGACAAAAGAGTTAGCGTTTACAAGAACGATCCCAGGAATGAGTGGGTTAACGTACGATGAGCGTTTGTCGGCACTGGGCCTGTACTCGCTGGAGTTTAGAAGGGGGTTGGGGGGTGGGGCTCATTGAAACTTCACCGAACAGTGAAAAGCCCGGATAGAGTGGATGTGGAGAGGATGTTTCCACTTGTGGGAGAGTCTGGGACCAGAGGGCACAGCCTCAGAATCAAAGGACATTCCTTTAGGAAGGAGATGAGGAGGAATTTCTTTAGCCAGAAGATGGTGAATCTGTGGGAATTGTTGCCACAGATGGCGGTGGAGGCCTCAAGTCAGTGGATATATTGGAGGCAGAGATAGATAGATTGTTGATTAGTGCGGGTGTCAGGGGTTATGGGGAGAAGGCAGGAGAATGGGGTTAGGAGGGAGAGATAGATCAGCCATGATTGAATGGTGGGGTAGACTCAATGGGCCGAATGGCCTAATTCTGATTCTGTGTTTCGTCTCTGACTTAAGGAAATGCAAGCAGCCACGTTGTGCAAAGAGCAGTTAATCAACTGAGGGCAATTATTGTCCCGCAGACAACTACTGCCCCAAGTGGATATCATGATGTGTGCAACAAACATTGATCGGCCACTGGTGGGCGAAGGGTTAATGTGGTCATTGGTTTGATTGGAGCTGATTAGAAAATTGTCAGCTGCTGTGTATAAATGGGGGGGTTGTGGGAGTGTCTGAGTGCAGTTGTACTGGGCTGTGGATGGAAGCAGTGGTCCTGGGCTGTGGATGGGTGCAGTGGTCCTGGGCTGTGGATGGGTGCAGTGGTCCTGGGCTGTGGATGGGAGCAGTGGTCCTGGGCTGTGGATGGGAGCAGCAGTGGTCCTGGGCTGTGGACGGGAGCAGTGGTCCTGGGCTGTGGATGGGTGCAGTGGTCCTGGGCTGTGGATGGGTGCAGTGGTCCTGGGCTGTGGATGGGTGCAGTGGTCCTGGGCTGTGGATGGGTGCAGTCCTGGGCTGTGGATGGGTGCAGTGGTCCTGGGCTGTGGGTGGGTGCAGTGTTCCTGGGCTGTGGATGGAAGCAGTGGGCCTGGGCTGTGGATGGGAGCAGTGGTCCTGGGCTGTGGATGGGAGCAGTGGTCCTGGGCTGTGGATGGGAGCAGTGGTCCTTGGCTGTGGATGGGAGCAGTGGGCCTGGGCTGTGGATGGGAGCAGTGGTCCTGGGCTGTGGATGGGAGCAGTGGGCCTGGGCTGTGGATGGGAGCAGTGGCCTGGACTGTGGATGGGAGCAGTGGTCCTGGGCTGTGGATGGGAGCAGTGCTCAGCGTAGAGACAGGGAGTCTGTCTTTGTGTCCGGGGTTTTTTAAATTTTTTTTTTCTGGTGAAATTGGAATTGTGCTGTATCTCAGAACTAAATGGATGTTTCCACTAGTGGGAGAGTCTCGGACCAGAGGGCACAGTATCAGAATAAAAGGATGTATCTTTACTAAAGTGATGATGCCCTAACCTTATCACAACTGAAATTAAATCTGGGTGATGTTGAAACAAGGAACTGCAGATGCTGGTACATACCAAACATAGACACATTGCTGGAGTAACTCAGTGGGCCAAGCAGCATCTCTGGAGAAACAAGAGACTTTGGGATGGAACAGAAGGGTTACCCAAAATATCACATCCTTTTCCTCCAGCGATGTTGCCTGACCCGCTGAGTTACTCAAGCACTTTGTCTATCTGCAATAAAATGTTGATCAGTGATAATTGTTAATGATTGAAACACAATGTGGAACAAGGAGCTGGAACAGATGCAGGGATAATGTAGAATATTGGGTTGAAGGGACCCGAGGGGCATTCTTACTGTGAACCCAGTGACTTGGAAAAATAAGTCTGCTGTGGATTGGAGTAAGGATGTGTAAAATTCCCCAAAGATCTGATCCAATCTGTCTCCAATGTTTGGAGACTCTTTGAAAGTGTGAAGACGAGAGTTCTGAGGATATTGCCAAGAATTGTTGTTGCTGCCAAGTCAAACCAGTACTTTGTCCACCTATCAGATGGGCCTGCAGTGCAGCAAATCACCACACGGTGGGAGTGTTGACCACAAGTTGGAGCGACCTGTTATTATGAATTCACTGCACATTGGGAATGCTGTCTACAAATTAGATATCATTGTTCTCTTTACTGCAAAATGGTTCTTTATTGGTCTGTGACCTGTTTTATTTCCCCATAATGCACCCATTGCCCAGATGCCAATGTTGGTAAATGTCCTGAAACCAGCGAAGATTTGGGATGAAAATCAAGGAACTGCAGATGCAGGTTTACAAAAAAGTAATAGAGTGCAGGAGTAAATCAGCGGGTCAGGCAGCATCTGTGGAGAACATGGATAGGTGACGTTTCACAGAGTGCTGGAGTAACTCAGTGGGTCAGGCAGGATGCCCATAGTAAAGAGTATAGGTTTGGTGGGCAACTCTGTGAGAGAGTTCAAGTCAAGTTTATTCGTCACATACACATTCGAGATGTGCAGTGAAATGAAAAGTGGCAATGCTCGCGGACGTTGTGCAAAAAAAAAAAAAAAAAACTACAAAACAGAATGGAACAGAATCACATATTCACATATTACATATTTGTGGGAGGAAAAAAATAAAAAAACAGCTATTTTAAAAAGACACCACACAACAGTAAATTGGTTCAGTAAAGTTAGTCCCTGGTGAGATAGGAGTTTACAGTCCTAATGGCCTCTGGGAAGAAACTCCTTCGCATCCTCTCCGTTCTCACAGCATGGCAACGGAGGCATTTGCCTGACCGTAGCAGCTGGAACAGTCCATTGCAGGGGTGGAAGGGGTCTCCCATGATCTCGTTGGCTCTGGTTGCACCTCCTGATGTATAGTTCCTGCAGGGGGGGCGAGTGTAGTTCCCATAGTACGTCCGGCCGAACGCACTATTCTCTGCAGAGCCTTCTTGTCCTGGGCAGAGCAGTTCCCAAACCATATCATGATGTTTTCGGACAAGATGCTTTCCACAGCCGCTGAGTAGAAGCACTGGAAGATCCTCAGAGACATTCTGAATTTCCTCATTTGCCTGAGGTGGTAAAGGCGCTGCGCACCAGTGCTGCTGTGTGTGATGCCCATGTCATATTCTCAGGGATGTGGACTTCCCAGGTATTTAAAACAGCTCACCCCATCCACAGTATCTCCATTTATCTTCAATGGTGTGTACGTCCTCGGATGATGTGCCCTCATAAAGTCCACGATCAGCTCCTTAGTTTTTTTGATATTCAAGA
The DNA here is from genome assembly GCF_028641065.1 of Leucoraja erinaceus. Taxonomy (NCBI): domain Eukaryota; kingdom Metazoa; phylum Chordata; class Chondrichthyes; order Rajiformes; family Rajidae; genus Leucoraja; species Leucoraja erinaceus. The sequence goes on from NW_026576894.1 coordinate 189,707, forward strand.
GGAGGCTGTTGTCCTGACACCAGAGTGCCAGATCAGCCACCTCCTCCCGGTAGGCCTTCTCATCGTTGTCTGAGATCAGGCCCACCACCACAGTGTCATCAGCAAACTTGATTATCGAGTTAGAGCTGAACAGGGAGTACAGTAGGGGGCTGAGGACCCAACCCTAGGGGGATCCTGTGCTCAGGGTGAGGGACTTTGATGTATTTTCTCCCATCTTGACTACCTGGGAGAAAGGCAAGTCTGGTGGGGACTATTGTGTTGAAGGCTGAACTGAAGTCTATGAACAGCATCCTCACATAGCCCCCCCCCCCCCCCCTCTTCTGGCTGTCAAGATGAGAGACAGCGGTGTGCAGAACCCGGGAGACCACATTGTCCGTGGGTCTGTTCGGACGGTATGTGAATTGTAGCGGGTCCATGTTGCGAGGGAGGAAGGCGCAGATGTGTTTCTTGACCAGCCTCTCAAAGCACTGTTTGTGTACAGTGTTTGATGCCCATAGTAATAGTTAATGCATTGGGCAACTCGGTCAGGGAGTTCACTGTTTGTGTGAAGTGTTGTCTTTGATATAGCTGGCATGTTGCTGTGCCAGTTTATAACCATATAACCATATAACAATTACAGCATGGAAACAGGCCATCTCGACCCTTCTAGTCCGTGCCGAACACGTATTATCCCCTAGTCCCATACACCTGCGTTCAGACCATAACCCTCCATACCTTTCCCATCCATATAACTATCCAATTTATTTTTAAATGATAAAAACAAACCTGCCTCCACCACCTTCACTGGAAGCTCATTCCACACAGTCACCACTCTCTGAGTAAAGAAGTTCCCCCTCATGTTACCCCTAAACTTCTGTCCTTTAATTCTCAAGTCATGTCCCCTTGTTTGAATCTTCCCTACTCTCAGTGGGAAAAGCTTATCCACGTCAACTCTGTCTATCCCTCTCATGATTTTAAAGACCTCTATCAAGTCCCCCCTTAACCTTCTGCGCTCCAAAGAATAAAGCTGTAACTTGTTCAACCTTTCTCTGTAACTTAGTTGCTGAAACCCAGGCAACATTCTAGTAAATCTCCTCTGTACTCTCTCTATTTTGTTGACATCCTTCCTATAATTAGGCGACCAAAATTGTACACCATACTCCAAAATTGGCCTCACCAATGCCTTAACATTACATCCCAACTTCTATACTCAATGCTCTGATTTATAAAGGCCAGCACACCAAAAGCTTTCTTTACCACCCTGTCTACACTTCCGCTTTCAGGGAACTGTGCACAGTTATTCCCAGATCCCTCTGTTCACCTGCATTCTTCAATTCCCTATCATTTACCATGATTTTTTTTGATTATGAAAATAGTCAATGTATTCTACCCTGTAGGATTCACTACTGCAGACACATTTGAATTTCACTGTGCCTTAATTGGTAAATGTGATGATAAACAGACCTTGAAACATTGGGCCTAGAGTTATTTTTCCAGGCCCTGTCCATCCAGTGTTTGATATTTTGAGGTGAATGTAGAATCTTCTCGCCTGCTGCTGTTTCTCCCTCTACAGTTATTCTACTTGTTTCTGGTTGATGTGCCAAGGTCTTTGGAGATCTTCTAATGTCCCCAGTTTTCTATGGTTTGTGACAGATGGGCTTTGTCAACTTGCTGTTCCAAGTACTGCGTGTGATAGAAGGTATCCTGACTGCACTTTTGAGTACCTGCTTATTTTTTACTTCAGAAGCTCAACAATTTCTTTTAGCCATGATTGCCATTTGGACAGGTTCATTTACATGTAAATGTTCATATTTTTTCCTGCAATAACTCTTTAGATCGATGTAATTTATTGCAGGGTTGCAGGCAATCAAGTTGTTAATGATATTCTGCAGCCCCTCTTCCATTCTCTTGCAGACACCTTTCACAGGTTATGTGTTTGAAGTTCGAATCTTGTCTCCAAAAGCTGCTACATTAAATATGCGGGAAGGCAGGCAATTAGTACATGTTGTATTTGTTTTAAAGTTCCTACTTTTATCTTCTGTGCTTCTTCCATTCTCATCCTCACAGGCCGTCAATTAACACAGTCCTCAATGGTTATTAAGTGCATGTTTGTTTACTTTCTGCAGCCATTAATCAGTCTTGGAGGACATGTAGGCAACTTTCAGAGGTGGTTTTAACATTCCAGAGGATGACCTTTGTCATACTGTCAACAGTGGGCACCAAACCTGTTCGTGCCCCACCGAACTCATCTCCACATACCTTGACTCCATCCTATCCCCCTTGATTAAATCCCTCCCTACCTATGTTCAAGACACCTCAGACACTCTCCGCCGTCTCCGCGCATTCCATTCTCTAGGCCCTCACCCCCTCATCTTCACCATGGATGTCCAGTCACTCTACGCCTTCATCCCCCACCAGGATGGTCTCAAAGCCCTCTGGTTCTTCCTCGACCAGAGGAGCAACCTATACCCAGCCACTGACACTCTCCTCTGCCTAGCGGAGCTGGTCCTTACACTCAATAACTTCACGTTTGACTCCTCCCATTTCCTCCAAGTACAAGGCGTAGCGATGGGTACATGCATGGGCCCCAGCTATGCCTGCCTCTTTGTCGGTTAAGTCGAACATTCCTTGTTCAATACGTACCAGGGCTCCATCCCTGACCTCTACCTCCATTAAATCGACGACTGCTTTGGGGCCACCTCCTGCATCCACATACAACCGACTGACTTCATCCACTTCACCACCAACATCATATCTGGCGCTCAAATACACCTGGACTATTTCCAACACTTCCCTACCATTCCTTGACCTCACTATCTCCATCTCAGGGGACAGACTTCTGACAGACATCCACTATAAACCCACTGACTCCCAAGGCTATCTGGACCACACTTCTTCCCACCCTGCTTCCTGTAAGGGCTCCATCCCCTACTCCCAATTCTTCTGCCTACGCCGCATCTGCTCCCAGGATGAGGCGTTCCACACCAGGGCATCTGAAATGTCCTAATTCTTCAGGCGATCATTTCGCCGAACACCTTCGCTCGGTCCGCAATAACCATCCTGACCTCCCGGTGGCTCAGCACCTCAACTCCCCCTCCCACTCTGAATCCAACCTCTCTGTCCTGGGTCTCCTCCATGGCCAGAACGAGCAACACCGGAAATCGGAGGAACAGTACCTTGGGGAGTCTGCATCCTGCAGGCTTGAACATTGAATTCTCCCAATTTTGTTAGCCCTTGCTGTCTCCTCCCCTACCTTAGCCCTCTGGCTGTCTCCTCCCATCCCCCAGCCCTCGGGCTCCTCCTCCTCCTCCTTTTTCCTTCCTTCTACCCGCCACCCCCTATCAGTCTGAAGAAGGGTTTCATCCCGAAACATTGCCTATTTCCATCGCTTCATAGATGCTGCTGCACCCGCTAAGTTTCTCCAGCATTTTTGTGTACCTTCGATTTTCCAGCATCTGCACTTCCTTCTTGAACACCAAATCTGGGGCTGCTTGGACCAATTTGTTGAGTCTATTTTTAGGAACCTAACAAAGGTACATACCCCACACAGTATTTTGTTCACGTACATATTCACAGGGCCTATGAGAGAGTGGTGCAGGGGGTACATCGTTCCCGGGCCCAGAGTCCTAAAGGGGGGCTGGGAATTTCCTGAAATCTCAGAAAATGTTTGCATATATTTTGTGAAGACTAGCATTCACATTTGTGCGAGCCGACATAGTTTTATATATCGTAATTCGTAGAAATTGTGATCCATAATAAAGCGGGGAATTTTAACTGGCGGGTGTGTGGTCGGGGTAACCTGATTTATTGGAGCAGGGAGGTTCTACTGCAGTTGTACAGGGTCTTGGTGAGACCACACCTGGAGTATTGCATACAGTTTTGGTCTCCTAATCTGAGGTAGGACATTCTTGCCATAGATTCAGATTCAATTTTAATTGTCATTGTCAGTGTACAGTACAGAGACAACGAAATGCATTTAGCATCTCCCTTGAAGAGCGACATAGCAAACGATTTGAATTAAAAAAAAAATAAGTGTCCGGGGGGGGGGGGGTGTGATGATTGGCAGTCACCGAGGTACGTTGTTGAGTAGAGTGACAGCCGCCGGAAAGAAGCTGTTCCTCGACCTGCTGGTTCGGCAACGGAGAGACCTGTAGCGCCTCCCGGATGGTAGGAGGGTAAACAGTCCATGGTTGGGGTGAGAGCAGTCCTTGGCGATGCTGGGCGCCCTCCGCAGACAGCGCTTGCTTTGGACAGACTCAATGGAGGGGAGCGTGGAACCGGTGATGCGTTGGGCAATTTTCACCACCCTCTGCAATGCCTTCCGGTCGGAGACAGAGCAGTTGCCATACCATACTGTGATGCAGCTGGTAAGGATGCTCTCGATGGTGCAGCGGTAGAAGTTCACCAGGATCTGAGGAGACAGATGGACCTTCTTCAGTCTCCTCAGGAAGAAGAGACGCTGATGAGCCTTCTTGATCAGAGTAGAGGTATTGTGGGTCCAAGAGAGGTCATCGGAGATGTTGACTCCCAGGAACCTGAAGCTAGAAACACGTTCCACCTCCGTCCCGTTAATGTGGATGGGGGTGTGCGTGCCGCCTCTGGACTTCCTGAAGTCTACAATGAGCTCCTTGGTCTTCTTGGAGTTAAGGGCCAGGTTGTTGTCAGCGCACCATGCAGCTAAGTGCTGGACCTCCTCCCTGTAGGCCAGCTCATCATTGTTGCTGATGAGGCCAATCACCGTTGTATCATCTGCATACTTGATGATGGTGTTAGTACCATGTACAGGTGTGCAGTCATAGGTGAAGAGGGGGTAGAGGAGGGGGCTCAGCACACAGCCCTGAGGAACGCCGGTGTTCAGGGTGAGGGTTGAAGAGGTGTGCTTGTCTAACCTCACAGACTGGGGTCTGTTGGTTAGAAAGTCCAGTATCCAGTTGCAGAGGGAGGGGTCGATGCCCAGGTTACCGAGTTTGGTGATCAGTTTTGATGGAATAATGGTGTTGAATGCTGAGCTGTAATCGATGAACAGCATTCTTACATAAGTGTCTCGGTTGTCGAGGTGGGAGAGGGCGGAGTGAAGTGCTGTTGAGATGGCATCCTCCGTACTCCTGTTCTTGCGGTAGGCAAACTGATAGGGATCCAGTGTGGGGGGTAGGCAGCTTTTGAGGTGTGCCAGGACCAGCCTCTCGAAGCACTTGGTGATGATGGGGGTAAGTGCAACTGGGCGGAAGTCGTTGAGGCTTGCCGCAGTTGAGTGTTTTGGCACTGGCACGATGGAGGTGGCTTTAAGGCAAGTGGGGACAACTGCTTGGGCAAGTGACAGGTTGAAGATGTCAGTCCAGACGTCTGTCAGCTGCGCAGCACAGGCCCTGAGCACGCGCCCGGGGATGCCGTCAGGGCCAGCAGCCTTACGTGCATTAGTCAGCAGCCTTACGTGCATTAGTCGTGCATAGAGGGAGTACAGAGAAGGTTCACCAGACTGATTCCTGGGATGTCAGTCATTTCATATGAAGAAAGACTGGATAGACTCGGCTTGTACACGCTAGAATTTAGAAGTTTGAGGGGGGATCTTATAGAAACTTACAACATTCTTAAAGGGTTGGACAGGCTAGATGCAGGATGATTGTTCCCGATGTTGGGGAAGTCCAGAACAAGGGGTCACAGTTTAAGGATAAAGGGGAAATCTTTTAGGACCGAGATGAGAAAAACATTTTTTACACAGAGAGTGGTGAACCTCTGGAATTCTCTGCCACAGAATGTAGATGAGGCTAGTTCATTGGCTATATTTAAGAGGGAGTTAGATGTGGCCCTTGTGGCTAAAGGGATCAGGGGGTATGGAGAGAAGGCAGGTACAGGATACTGAGTTGGAAGATCAGCCATGGTCACATTGAATGGCTGTGCCGGCTCGAAGGGCCGAATGGCCTACTCCTGCACCTATTTTCTATGTATAAGAGAGGGAAGGGGAAGACCCATCACTACTAACCCTAGCTGTACATTTGTTATTTATCATTTTTATTTAACAGCTCCCATCCTAACTTTATAAAGATAAATCAATTGTAAAACAAAATGATCAGCAAGGTTAGCATTACATTTATTCCTTGGAAACCTTGCTATTGTCTTGATGTAATGAGGAGGCAGCCATGATCCCAGCGTACTCGCTGCCTAGCGACCAGGAAACAAAGCGCGTGATTGAGGTTGGACGATTGACCTGGACGATGACACGTTGGCCTGACTTGCCTCAACGGAGCTGCAGGTCTAAAAGACACACGATAGAAGAAGACGAGGTTGGACGCCAGTTGACCAATGTCAAACGTACTTTGATTGGACAATTACTACTCAGAATATTGGGGGTTTTCCTGATATTTTAAAAATATGTGCAAGTTTTGTTCTTGACGAGTTCCAGGTATGATTTATGTAATATTTTTACTCAATGTTAAAAATTCAAGATAAATGATTTGGTTCACGAACTTAAACGAGAAAGCACCTCAGATCACTGCCTATTTGAGGTCACGAGGGGGATTTTGTGGGAATCATTGAAGATCTCTAAGCCCAATCTTGCTCCAAGTTCTCTGTGACCTTCCACACCTGGCGCTGGAGAAGCTGTTTAGGAACAACGATGGGATTTCTTCTGGCCCCGGATCTCTTCCAGATGGTGTGAAGAGGAAGGTTTGAAACATCTGCCGACTGATGTGGCCGCCAGTTGTTTGTGAGGAACTTTCCCACCGAAGACGTAAGAAAATGCCACTGGGGCACATGATGACTCAGAGCCCGACGTGTTTGACAAATTTATCAAGATTCGTGGATTCTCCCCGTACAGCCCCAAGAGGTATTGGATGTATACTTGTCCCATTGCACCCGTACACCTGTCCCATTGCACCCGTACACCTGTCCCATTGCACCCGTATACCTGTCCCATTACACCCGTATACCTGTCCCATTACACCCCCATATATCTGTCCGTTTCCTCAAGCACCCATTTCCTGATCACTCCAGAGGCACAGCGCGCAAAACCCAGATACAAGCCCCTCCCCCCCAACCCAACATCTATCCCCCTCACTGTCCCCATCCTGACCAACAGCCCCAGGTACAGGCAGAAATTCACTTCTGAATAGAGACACAAGTACATACCAGTGGTCCCTGTTAAACTCCTTCAAGTAGGCCCAGACCACACCTTTAGTGAATAAACCTTAACGAGGGGAAGGGGCAATGTAGTCTTTAAACTGAAGTGGCCCCAAGCTGAGACAGGCTGAGCCCAATTAGAGAAAACAATTGTTAATCTTTCCCAAACATTCATCCACACTGAAGCCCAAGAGAAGGTTCTAAACAGGGGCCTTACCTTTGTACCAACTCCATAACCATATTCACATAGACCAAGTTATACACAAAACAAACCAATGTCACATTAGGGATTTGAAGTCTGCCGACATCCTCCTTCACACTGGACACCCAGAGAGGAAGAGATTCCAATTGAAATTAAAAGTCATGAGAAACTGGATCAGCCATTGAAAGGATTGTAGTGAACCCTACAGGGTAGCAGAATACATAGACTACTGTAATTCACTGGCACAGCAACATGCCAGCTTTGTTGAAGGGCAGCACAGTGGCACAGCGGTAGAGTTGTTGCCTTACAGTGCCAGAGACACGGGTTCTGTACAGAGTTTGCACGTTCTCCCAGTGACCAAGTGGGTTTTCTCACAGATCTTCACTTTCCTCCTACTATTCAAAGACGTGCAGGTTTGTAGGTTAATGGACTTGGTATAAATGTAACATTGTACCTAGTGTGTGTAGGATAATGTTTATGTGCAGGGATCGCTGGTCGGTGCGGACTCGGTGGGCCAAAGGGCCTGTTTCCGCGCTGTGTCCCTAAATGTGAAACTTACCATGTAACATGAAGTGTTCTCCCCGACACTGTCCCAGATACCGTACCCTTTACCATGGACATTGAAACCCTGTGCACAAACAGAAACAGATAGGAGCCTACAGGCAGTTCAAATACCTGGAGAAACACACCATGACAAACCAGATACTACTTTAACTGACAAAGAAATACTTTGAATTAAATGAGACGTACAAGTAAAGGAACAGTAGTGAAGTTTGGCCCAGTTTATGCAGCATTTGGCAGAATGGGGATGATAGTCTAACCCTGGCAGACTCTTCCAGCATCAGAGGACCCAGTCTTTGGAGATCCAGGGTGGAAACTAACATTGTTTAAGAAGGAACTGCAGATGCTGGAAAATTGAAGGTATACAAAAAAGCTGGAGAAACTCAGCGGGTGCAGCAGCATCTATGGAGCGAAGGAAATAGGCAACGTTTCGGGCCGAAACCCTTCTTCAGAGTGATCGGGAGCGGGGGGGGTGGCGGGGACAAGAAAGAAAAAAGGGGGAGGATCCCGAAGGCTGGGGGATGGGAGGAGACAGCAGGGGGACTGAGGAAGGGGAGGAGACAGCAAGGACTAACAAATTTGGGAGTCGATGTTCATGCTCCCAGGATGCAGACTCCCCAAACGGAATATGAGGTGCTGTTCCTCCAATTTCTGGTGCTGCTCGCTGTGGCCATGGAGGAGACCCAGGACAGAGAGGTCGGAGACGGAGTGGGAGGGAGAGTTGAAGTGCTGAGCCACCGGGAGGTCAGCTTGGTTATTGCGCACCGAGCGGAGGTTTTCGGCGAAACGATCGCCCAACCTCCGCTTGGTCTGACCGATATAGATCTGCTGACATCTACAGCAGCAGATGCAATAGATGAGGTTGGAGGAGATGCAGGTAAACCTCTGTCACACCTGGAATGATTGCTTGGGTCCTTGAACGGAGTCAAGGGGGGAGGTAAAGGGACAAGTGTTGCATCTCTTGCGGTTGCAAGGGAAAGTGCCCGGGGAGGGGGTGGTACGAGAGGGAAGGGAAGAAGTGACAAGGGAGTTATGGAGGGAGCGATCTTTGTGGAAGGCAGATATGGGGGGAGATGGGAAGATGTGGTGAGTGGTGGGGTCACGTTGGAGGTGGCGAAACTGACGGAGGATTGCTTTATGTATGTGACGGCTGGTGGGGTGAAAGGTGAGGACTAGGGGGACTCTGCCCTTGTTGCGAGTGGGGGGATGGGGAGAGAGAGCCGTGTTGTGGGGTATGGAAGAGACCCTGGTGCGAGCCTCATCTATGGTGGAGGAGGGGAACCCCCGGTCCCTGAATAATGAGGACATTTCAGATGTCCTGGTGTGGAATGCCTCATCCGTGGAGCAGATGCGGCGTAGACGGAGGAATTGGGAGTAGGGGATGGAGTCCTTACAGGAAGCAGAGTGGGAAGAAGTGTAGTCCAGATACCCATGGGAGTCAGTGGGTTTATAGTGGATGTTGGTCAGAAGTCTATCACCTGCAATGGAGATAGTGAGGTCAAGGAATGGTGGGAAGTGTCGGAAATGGTCCAGGTGTATTTGAGTGCCGAATGGAAGTTAGTGGTGAAGTGGATGAAGTCAGTCAGTTGTATGCGGGTGCAGGAGGTGGCACCAAAGCAGTCATCGATGTAGCGGAGGTAGAGGTCGGGGATGGGGCCCTGGTATGTATTGAACAAGGATTGCTCGACGTAACCGACAAATAGGCAGGCATAGCTGGGGCCCCTGCGTATGCCCATAGCTGACCTCCCGGTGGCTCAGCACTTCAACTCCCCCTCCCACTCCGTCTCCGACCTCTCTGTCCTGGGTCTCCTCCATGGCCACAGAAATTGGAGGAACAGCACCTCATATTCCGTTTGGGGAGTCTGCATCCTGGGGGCATGACGATCGAATTCTCCCAATTTTGTTAGTCCTTGCTGTCTCCTCCCCTTCCTCAGTCCCCCTGCTGTCTCCCCCAGCCTTCGGGATCCTCCTCCTTTGTCCTTTCTTGTCCCCGCCCCCCCGCCCCCGATCAGTCTGAAGAAGGGTTTTGGCCCAAAACGTTGCCTATTTCCTTCGCTCCATAGATGCTGCTGCACCCATATAACCATATAATAACCATATAACAATTACAGCGCGGAAACAGGCCAACTCGGCCCTACAAGTCCGTGCCGACACAACTTTTTTTCCCTTAGTCCCACCTGCCTGCACTCATACCATAACACTCCATTCCCTTCTCATCCATATGCTCACCCGCTGAGTATCTCCAGCTTTTTTGTGTACCTTGGAAACCAACATTAATTGGACACCCCTTTAGAAAGGCGCAGAGAGGAGAGAATCCTAAATACCACATTAATGCGATTTCAGATCACTCTCCTTTAACCTTTGTTTTAAAATTAGAAGGAATGTCCATGAATAAATCGTTCTGGAGGTTTAATTCGCAACTTTTAAAAGACCCACAAGGGAGTATATATCTAAAAAAACAGATGGACTTATTCTTTGAGATAAATGATACACCAGATATATCCCCCACGTTATTATGGGAATCCTTTAAAGCATTTATTAGAGGAGTCATTATTTCATTTCAAGCTTACCAAAATAAAAAGAATAAGAAAGAACAAAGACATTTAGAAGAACAAATAAAACAATTAGATATAGATAATGCTAAAGATCCAACTATGGATAAACATAATAAAATCCTATTATTGAAATTCAAGCTGAATAAATTATTGTCAGAGAAAGTTATAACATTATTCCAAGTTACAAAACAAGAACACTTTGAATTCGGGGACAAACCCCACAAAAACTCTTAGCACGCCAGTTGAAAAAAAAAACGGGAAAAAGAGAATGCAATACTAAAGATTAAATCAGATAGTGGGGAATTATTAACACTACCCAAGGATATCAATAAAAGATTTGCTCAATTCTACGAAAATTTATATACATCTAAAATGTCAATAGATAATAATAAAATTTCAGAATTTCTGGAAGATTGTAACCTTCCAAAATTAGAATTGAGGGAACAAGAGGAACTGGGAGCAATAATTACTTCTAAGGAGATAGAAGACACAATAAAAACACTAAAGAATGGTAAAACACCAGGACCAGATGGATTCAGTAGTGAATTCTATAAAGCCTTTTATGATATAGTTACCCCACGATTACAGAAAATGTATACACACGCTTTTAAAGAGCAAAGCTTACCCGAAACATTAGCAGAATCAACGATCACATTAATACTTAAAAAAGATAAAAACATAGAAGAACCAGGTTCATTGCTTTGTTAAATACGGATCAAAAAATAATAGCGAAAACACTAGCCAGTAGATTAAGCAAGTACGTTAGTAGATTAATAAATGGAGATCAAACAGGATTTATACCTAAGAGACATTCATTTAATAATTTGAGACGTTTGCTTAACATAATGCACTCACATAAACCTCACGACCAAGAGTTATCTATTATCTCACTGGATGCAGAAAAAGCATTTGATCAAGTAGAATGGGATTATATGATTAAAGTATTGCAAAAATTCCAATTGGGAGAAAACTTTATCGCATGGATAAAACTATTATATAACAAACCTACGGCTAGAATATTAACTAATAATATCTTATCCTCGAAATTTGAACTATCAAGGGGCAATAGACAAGGATGCTCATTATCACCGCTGCTATTTGCTTTGATAATTGAACCCCTTGCTGAAAAAATAAGAACACATCCGGATATTTATGGTTATAATACAAAATACTCAAAGAATAAAATATCCCTATATGCCGATGATGTACTACTGTACATCACAAAACCACAAATTAGTATACCAAACATATTAAACTTAATAGAGGACTTTGGATCCTTTTCAGGATATAGAATAAATTGGAACAAAAGTGAAATTATGTCGATAAAACTAAAAGACTCAACACAGCTTCGGAAATTTCCCTTTAAAATAGCCACAGAAAAATTCAAATATTTGGGAATTGAAATTACTAGAAATTACCAGGATATGTTTAAAGCCAATTATAATCCTTTACTCAAGAAATTGAATAATCTGATTAAATTCTGGAAAACACTTCCGATGTCCTTAATAGGCAGAATAAATGCTATTAAAATGGTTTTCTTACCACAAATTCTATACCTATTTCAATCAATACCTATATACCTCCCAAAAAAGTTTTTCAAAAAATTGGACTCAGACATTACAAATTTTATATGGGATTATAAATCCCATAGAATACAAATAGCACACCTTAATAAACGAAAAGAGCTGGGGGGTCTAGCGCTCCCCAATTTTATGTATTATAACTGGGCAGTAAATATTAAAAATATGATTCACCTGCTGGACAATTCTGCACAGCAGGCGGACTGGATGGTAATGGAAAAAGGGGACTGCTCCCCGAGTAATATAGGAGCGACCATCCTCTCACCAACAAATTTGAATAATAAAAATTATAATAAAAATCCAATTATACATAACACAATAAGAACATGGAAACAAATAAAACAGACTCTAAAATTAAGAAACCTATCTCTTTTAATACCAATAGTCAATAATCCATCGTTTAAACCATCAATCATAGACAAATCATTTATACAATGGGAAAGAATGGGAATTAAAACGCTCGAAGATCTGTATGAATTAGGGAATTTACTGTCATTTCAACAACTACAACTGAAATATAATTTGAAAAATAACCAATATTTTAAATATCTTCAAATCTGTGATTATTTGAAAAAATACACAAAAGACTATCATAATATGTCTTCCGACTTATTGGATGAAGCAATGAAGACCAAGGCGGAATCAGCTAATTTAATATCGTACTTATATAACATCATTTTAAACATAGAAATACCCACAACAGATGGAATTAGAAAAGATTGGGAACAAGAATTAGCTATAAAAATCTCAAAAGGGACCTGGGATAATCATTTACTACAGGTGCATAAATGTTCGATCAACGTACGGCATAAGTCCAATTTAAAACATTACATAGATTATATTATTCAAAAACTAAATTAAATAAAATCTTCCCTAATGTTTCACCAATCTGTGATAAATGCCTATGTCAAGAAGCTACCATAGCGCACTCTTTTGTTTTTTGTACAAAAATCCAAAAATTCTGGTATGAAATATTTGATATTTTTTCAAAATTGATCAAAATAAAACTGGTACCAAAACCAGAATGGATTATCTTCGGAATATCGGAAGATAACCCTGAATTAAACGTGTTTCAGAAGAATTTATTTAATTACGGGCTAATAATGGGAAAAAAGCTTATACTTAAATTCTGGAAAAATGCGCCGACACCAACAATAAAAATGTGGATATCAAATATGTTTGAAACATTACACCTGGAAGAGATGAGATTCCTCCTAGCAGGTAAAGCAGACCAATTTCAAAAGACGTGGTCTATGTTTCTGGACCTATTACAAGTATGAGGTGCAATAGTAATCTAAAAAAAACAAATATATAAATAAGCGGAATCAGGACCTGGTAACGGGAGGTAAAATAACAAAAACAGACTTGGTTGGTAGTCCCCTCTCTGCGGAGTTTAATGTTATAATAGAGCGATTGTTTCTACTTTCTCCTTTTTTCCTTTCTAGGGTCTATTTTCTCACTTTACTTCCTTCTCTAACTTCTTTCCTAAGGGGCTTTCTTTTCCTTACACTCTCGCACTGCACGATTCTCTTGCACTTTCTTTACTTTCCTAACTTCTACTTTTTTCTTAAAGCTCTAAAAAAAAAAAAAAAAATGAAGCGGTATAAAAAATGTATTAAGATATATGTGTTGTGTAGAATTGTAATTTACCGTACTTCTAATAAAAAAAAAAATAAAAAAAAAATTTAAAAAAAAAGAGAGGAGAGGAAATTGATTCTGGCAACGCAGACAAACATACTAAACCAAATATAGATTTAGACCAATTCCAAACAAAGCTACAGTTGGGTGAATGGAAGGGGCAAGATTACCTAATTGTAATGAGTTAAAAACAAGTGTCATGAACATTAAACTACTTCCCCTGCAACAGGAGGTAACTAGGATGACTTTAACCAGGGGATATAACCTGGTCTAAAACAAAGTGCTGGAGCTACTCAGTGGGTCAGGCACCATCTGCCTGCCTGCAAAGGGAATGGACAGATAATGTTTCAGGTTGGGATCCTTCTTCAGACTGATGGAGTAGGGCAGAAAAAGTGTAAGTGAAACTAACACTAAATGGTCACCTTCACAAAAGAGCAGAGAGAAGAGGAAATGGATTCTGGCAACAAACACACTCAAACCAAATGCAGATTTAGACTAATTCCAAAACTACAGTAGGGTGAATGGCAGGATTGATCATTTGTAATGAGACTTCAAGTGTCATCAACATTAAACGACTTTCCCTGCAACAGCAGCCAACTAGGATTACTTTAACCAGGGAATGTAACCTGGTCCAAAACAAAGTGTTGTACTTTGGTGAGGTACTTGGCAGATCAGGCGCCATCTACCCGACCACAAAGGGAGTGGACAGATGTGTGTGGCTGTCTCCGTGTGTGTGTGTGTGTGTGTGTGTGTGTGTGTGTGTGTGTGTGTGTGTGTGTGTGTGTGTGTGTGTGTGTGTGTGTGTGTGTGTGTGTGTGTGTGTGTGTGTGTGTGTGTGTGTGTGTCTGTCTGTCACCCTGTGTGTGTGTGTGTGTGTGTGTGTGTGTGTGTGTGTGTGTGTGTGTGTGTGTGTGTGTGTGTGTGTGTGTGTGTGTGTGTGTGTGTGTGTGTGTGTGTGTGTGTGTCACCCTGTGTGTGTGTGTGTGTGTGTGTGTGTGTGTGTGTGTGTGTGTGTGTGTGTGTGTGTGTGTGTGTGTGTGTGTGTGTGTGTGTGTGTGTGTGTGTGTGTGTGTGTGTGTGTGTGTGTGTGTGTGTGTGTGTGTGTGTGTGTGTGTGTGTGGTGTGTGTGTGTGTGTGTGTGTCTCTCTCTCTCTTCCTTTGTATACGAGTCTCCCTGTGTGCCTGTTGTCACATCCTGGCCTTAGACAGGGCTGCCAACTCTCACGCTTTGAGTGTGAGAGTCACGCATCTCACGCTGATGACAGAATTCTCACGCTGTCTTCAGTCCCTGCATAGTTTGTCTCTTTTGCGCCACATCACAATGATCTGTGCGGTCTGTGGAAGAGCGTCAGTTGGCGGCTGTGAGTGACGTGGTATCTCTTCTCTTTGAGCTGATCTGCGAATGGCAGCCAGTCCCTGGGACATGCAGAATGCCAACTTGATCATTATGGACAAATTGGGCCAGCCATGTACATGTTGTTTAACTCTGACTATGAAGATCTGAATGGGCTTAGAATGACCATTTAAGTAAAATTGCCCTCACTTTCCCCATTTTGATTCTTGAGATTAATATCCCTTTGCTCTGCTAACAGCATTAAAGTACTTATGAGGTAGATTAATTACATAGATTCATAGACAATAGGTGCAGGAGTAGGCCATTCGGCCCTTCGAACCTACATCGCCATTCAATATGATCATGGCTGATCATCCAACTCAGTATCCCGTACCTGCCTTCTCTCCATACCCCCTGATCCCTTTAGCCACAAGGGCCACATCTAACTCCCTCTTAAATGTAGCCAATGAACTGTGGTCTCAACTACCTTCTGTGCCAGAGAATTCCACAGATTCACCACTCTCAGTGTGAAAAAAAATGTTTTTCTCATCTCGGTCCTAAAAGATTTCCCCCTTATCCTTAAACTGTGTGTGGCCCCCTTGTTCTGGACTTCCCCAACATCGGGAATAATCTTCCTGCATCTAGCCTGTGCAACCCATTAAGGATTTTGTAAGTTTCTATAAGATTCCCCCTCAATCACTCACGAATATCACAAAATTCTCATGCTGATCACAAAATTATATAATGAGAATAGGACCTGTTTTGCTTTACAAATAGTGTAGGATGGAATTGCAGATGCTAGTTTAAACTGAAGATAGACACTAAAAACTAGAAAAACTCGGCAGGACAGGCAGCATCACTGAAATGAAAGAATGGGTGATGTTTCGAGTCGAGACTTTCAGCCATAAAACACAATGACGGGCATGTGTAAGGGCAGAACTCAGAATCATGTGTTCATCTTTATTCATGTGACACCATAATAAATATATTACAGAAACAATAATTTAATGGGTGGGAGGAGCCATCTTGGGGAACGGCTGCTAATCAGCAGCCGTCTGTTTAATTCTTTTTTTTAAAAAGTTTTTAGTAAGTCTTGTTCTTCGTTTGTTGGAGAAATGGACTTCTTACTGTCGGGGGGAAGGAGGTAATTATACTTCTAGGTCCCTACCTGGTCGGTGAGGCAGCTTTTTCTCCGGGCTGCCCGTCGACCCGTCCTCGTGGCCTACCACCGGGCTTGGAGCGCCGTTTCCTGGTGGGGACTGCCCAGCACCTCGGCTTCGGTGGCGGCACAGCACTGGAGCGCCATCGCAGAGAGGAGCGGGCGATGCCTTGCCTGGGTCGCCGCACTGGATCGACGCGCTGGAGTTCCAGTGAGCTGTGACCGCCGAGATCAACACCTCCGGGTTGCGGGTCTGCGGAGCGGAGCGGGCGACGCCGACTTCAACATCGGGAGCCTGGGAGCTCCAAACCGGCGTGGCCTTGTCGGCTTTGGAAGCCGACAATCCCCTGCTAGGAAGCGGCCGTTCCAGGTGGCCCAGCCGCTGTGAGGAGTCTCCCGATGCCGGGACAACACCACCCGGCCAGAATGGCCAGGAACATCAGGCCTCCATAGAGGCAATAGCGGTGGCCTCAATAGGCCCGACTTTGGGTGAACTGGGGATGGGGACTGGACTTTGTGCCTTCCCCCACAGTGGTATCCACTGTGGGGGGATGATTTTTCTGTGTGTAAGTTAACATGTTAGTCTGTGTGCAAGATGGCTGTCGTAACGGAGAGTGGACGCTGGCGCGCTTTAGCTGCCGTTGCTCTCTCTTCACATCGTGTTTTTTGATTTTTTGATTTTGTATCTTTGGAACGATTTCTATCTAATTTGTGTATTGATGATGTCCTTATTATTTATTTTTCTCCGACTATATGTTTTTTTCCTCTTCTGTTAACTTTTGTAAGGTGTCCTTGAGACTTTGAAAGGCGCCCGAAAATAAAATTTATTATTATTATTATTATTATTATTATTATTATTAATGGGTGGCACAGTGGTGAAGTTGCTGCCTTACTGCCACATGGGTTTTCTCTGGATATTCCCGTTTCTCCCATATCCCAAAGAAGTGCAGGTTTGTAGGTTAATTGGCTTCTGTAAATTGTCCCTGGCGTGATGGATGGAATTGGTGTATGATAGATTGCTGGTCGGTGTGGACTTGGTGGGCCGAAGGGCCTGTTTCCATATATATTTTTACATATATATCTTAATTTCATTGAACCATATATGATTGAATATGTAGCATTATTTTGTCTTGTTTCTATATTCAATGGGTAAGGTTGAACCCGTCTAAAGAAGGGTTTCTTAGAAGAAGGGTTTCCCTATTTCCTTCGCTCCATAATTGTTGTCGCACCCGCTGAGTTTCTTCAGCAATTTGTCTACCTTCAATTCTCCAGCATCTGCAGTTCTTTCTTCAACAAGTTTGATTTATTTGTACAGAACAGCGATGGAAGTCCAACTTTTGCTTTGTTTCTCTGTTTTTCTCCATATGTATGCATAACAGCATGGATATAATCTGATTTCCATACATGAATATAGTTATTCATGTGCTGCACCTGTTGATCAGAGCCTGGCTCTATTGTGGAATGTAATTAGGAATGTAATTTAGCCTTGCCTTATTCATACCTAATCCAATTTAAAGCATAAATGTTGCATTCAAATGCAAGTTAAAAGGCTCGCCACAGTGTGCACCAGATTGCACAATTTCAAGATGAAAAATGCAAAAGTTCCCCCCCTCCCCCATTCTGGTCGCTATGCTCCCCGCAATTTCTCCCTCTCAACTCTCACGCAATGTTGGCAGCCCTGCTAGAGGTGACAAGGAGACAAAAGGTGCAACAGATGAGAAGAGTGAAACGTAAAGCTGGAGGGAGGGATACGGTGGAAGGGGATAGAGTGAAGACTGGTTTGGGAGGTGAGCATAGAGAGGGAAGGAGCAGAGTGACCAAGGTGTTGAGGGAAGTGTTCACCCCAGGTTGCGGGTTGCAGGGAAAGAGGGGGTTTCCATCACCAGGGTGGGGGGTGCAGAGAAAGAGGGGGTTCCCATCAACATGGTGGAGGGGGGGGGGGGGGGGGCAGGGAAAGAGGGGTTCCCATCACCGGGGTGCTGAATTCCCACCTCCATGCCACATTTCCATTTTACCCCCTCCCATGCCCCATTCACCCATAAACCTCCCTCTGGCTTCATCTTCCACACCTCTACCCTTCTTATCCAACATGTTTTATCACTTTCACCTCTGGCCTTTGTCACTTATTCCATCCATCTGCCAATCACCCACCCCCGCATGCCTGGCTTTGTCCCACCCCCACTTCCCATCTTTCTCCCTCGTACTCCAGTCTGAAGGTTTCCAACCCAAAATGCCATCTGTCTATTTCCCCCACAGATGCTGCCTGACCCTCAGGTTCCTCCAGCACTTCTGCTCAACATTCCAGCACCCTGAAATACAAGGAACGTGACCACAAAGCAGTTAGGAAAAGACATTGTTAATCTTTCTCAAAGATTTATCCCCATTGAAACCACAAGAGGGTCTAAACAAGGGCCTTATGTTCATACCATCTCCACAAAGACTAGATTAGATAGACAGCAAAAAACAAACAGATCACTTTAGTGATTGAAATCTCCTGACACCCTTGATCACACCCTCTATCACAAGCAGTACTTGGAACAGCAAGTGGACAAAGCCCATCTATCACAAACGCTAAAAAACTGGGGACATTAGAAGATCTCCAAAGACCTTGGCACATCGACCAGAAACAAGTAGAGTAACTGTAGAGGGAGAAACAGCAGCGGGCGAGCAGATTCTACATTCACCTCAAAATATCAAACACTGGATGGACAGGGCTTGGAAACATAACTCTAGGCCCAATGTTTCAAGGTCAGTTTATCGTCACATGCACCAATTAAGGTCCAGTGAAATTCAAATGTGTCTACAGTAGTGAATCCTAGAGGGTAGAAGAATACATTGACTATTTTCATAATCAAACTGGCACAGCAACATGCCAGCTATATCAAAGACAACACTTCACACAAACAGTGAACTCACTGACTGAGCTGCTCAATGCTGTACTTTTTATTATGGGCATCCTGCCTGACCCGCTGAGTTACTCCAGCATTTTGTCTTTTGAGCAAGAGCATGCAAATATCTTTACAAATCTCTACAACAGTCTATCCAGTCCAAAGCTCAACAAATGACCACTCCACACATCACACGCATTCATTTCACCTGAAAGTCCTGCACAAGAACTCATAATAAACAAGCTTTGATTAGGGTAGTCAACATTAATCAGTTCACACAAGTGGTTAACAACGAGTTCACATTAACTTTCCTCAGCCAAGTACAATGTGGATCCACTTTAAATTCCTCGCTGTCTTCTTATTCATAACAAATAGTCATCAAGTGAAAACTAGTCTTCATAAAGTGAGTGCCCCAATTAAAACACAATTGGACAGCTATCCAGGAGACAAATTCATTCTTGCTACTGCCTTCATGAAGTAAACAGAACCACACCCAGAAATCAGTCTGAAGGCTCCCAACCCAAAATCCCACCTGTCCATGTTCTCCACAGATGCTGCCTGACCCGCTCAGTTACTCCAGCACTTTGTGTCTTGTTTTGTAAACCAGCACCTGCAGTTCCTTGATTTTCATCCCAAATCTTCCCTGGTTTCAGGGCTTTTACTAAGTTTGGCATCTGGACAATGGGTGCATTATGGGGAAAGGGAAAGGGTCACAGAGCAATAAAGAACCATTTTGCAGTAAAGAGCACAACATCTAATTTGTAGACAGTGCTCCCAATGTGCTGTGAATTCACATAACAGGTCGCTCCAATTTGTGGTCAACACTCCCACCGTGTGGTTTAAGAAATAATTGCAGATGCTGGAAAAATCAAAGGTAGACAAAAATGCTGGAGTAACTCAACGGGTGAGGCAGGAATAGGTGACGTTTCAGGTCGAGACCCTTCTTCAGACTGAAGTTGGGGAGGGGGGTGCGGCTAAAGGAAGGAAAAGGCTATGGGAGAGCTGGGAAGGGGAAGGAGGGAGAAACCACTGAAATTGGAGAATGGGAAGATGAGGCCAATGGTGGGATCCCGTTGGAGGTGGTGACAATGTTGGAGGATTATGTGTTGTATGTGACGGCTGGTAAGGTGAGGACATGGGGGAATCTGTCCTTGTTACGTGTAGGGCGATGGGGAGTAAGAGCAGAGCTGTGGGATATAGAGGAGACCATGATAATAGTGCTGGAGAAACTCAGCAGGTCAGGCACCATCTCTGGAGGAAAAGGATGGGTGATATTTTGGGTAAGAACCCTTCTATTCCATCCCAAAATCACTTGTTTCTCCAGAGATGCTGCCTGGCCCACTGAGTTAATCCAGCAATGTGTCTATCTTTGGTATAAACCAGCATCTACAGGTCTTTGTTTCTACATTTACATCAGCCAGATTCAATTTCAGTTGTGATAAGGTTAGGGTATCTTCACTTTAGTAAAGATACATCCTTTTATTATGAGAATGTGCCCTCTGGTCCGAGACTCTCCTAGTGGAAACATCCTTTTAGTTCGGAGATACAGCACAGAATCAGCACAATTCCAGTTGCACCAGAAAAAATAATCATTAATAACCCTGGACACTTCAAATGACAACAATTAAAAGGAAAAGCCAGCAGAATTAATCAAAGAAGCAAACACAATTCAGGAGAAAGCGAAAGTGTTCTCACCGACCTCATGCCCTGGAGATATAGATCCCCATCATACACAAAGGGAGGCTCCCTGTCTCTATGCTGAGCTCTGCTCCCAACGACAGCCCAGGACCACTGCTTCCATCCACAGCCCAGGACCACTGCTCCCATCCACAACCCAGGACCACTGCTCCCATCCACAGCCCAGGACCACTGCTCCCATCCACAACCCAGAACCACTGCTCCAATCCACAGCCCAGGCCACTGCTCCCATCCACAGCCCAGGACCACTGCTCCCATCCACAGCCCAGGACCACTGCTCCCGACCACTGCCCAGGACCACTGCTCCTATCCACAGCCCCAGGACCACTGCTCCCATCCACAGCCCAGGACCACTGCTCCCATCCACAGCCCAGGACCACTGCTCCCATCCACAGCCCAGGACCACTGCTCCCGACCACTGCCCAGGGCCACTGACATCCGCACTAAACAACAATCTATCTATCTCTGCCTTAAATATATCCACTGACTTGTGGCCTCCACCGCCGTCTGTGGCAACCAATCCCACTGATGTACAACCCTCTGGCTAAAGAGATTCCACTTCATCTCCTTCCGAAAGGAAGGTCCTTTATTTCTGAGGCTGTGCCCTCTGGTCCTAGACTCACCCACTAGTGGAAACATCCTCTCCACATCCACTCTATCTTTCTTGTAAACGATCGTTCTTGTAAACGCTAATTCTTTTGTCTTGCTGATGTTGAGGGATGGATTGTTATCCTGACAATAGGCACAGGAGTAGGCCATTTGGCCCTTCAGACCAGAAGGTTCTCAATGTCTTTCCCATATTCTATCTCATCTTTGCTGCTCATGTGGCTGAAATAGTGTTCTGACCAGTGGACGGACGGCTGGATCCCATTGGCCTGAGACCTGGCCACAAGTTGTGGGTGGCAAGGTCATGACCCCGAGGGACATTGGTGTCAAGAGTCACGGTGGAGGGAATGTTCTGACCAATTCTAACGTCTGAGAAGTGAATAGTGATGATTTTTTAATTAATCGTGGCTAAAGCAGGTGGGCTCACTTCTGACTATACTTTTCTGTGGACATTTAAACAGGAAAAGTAAACTGTCTTTATTAACAATGAATGACCCAGAGAAAGGAGAATGTTGCTCCTGGAAGTTCATAGAGTCACAGCATGGAAACAGCCCAGCATGGAAACAGGCCTTTCCTTGGCCAAACTTACCCACACCGACCAACATGCCCCGTATACACTAGTCCCACCCCAACTAACATGCCTCACCTACACTAGTCCCACTGCGACCAACACGCCCCATCTACACTAGTCCCACCCCGACCAACATGCCCCATCTACACTAGTCCCACCGCGTTTGGCCCATATTCCTCCAAACCTGTCCTATCCAAGTGTCTCATAAACGTTGTGATAGTCCGTACCTCAACTACCTCCTCCGGCAGCTCATTCCATACACCCACCACTCTCTGTGTGGAAAAGTTGCCCCTCAGATTGACATTATTAATGTGAAGCGTTTGTGCACAACTCTGCTGGTGTGAGTAATAAATGAAATGATAGATAGCAAAAATACATGGTGGTGCAGCACTAGAGTTGCTGCCTCACAGGGCCAGAGACCTGGGTTCCATCCTGAATACGGGTGCTGTCTGTATGGAGTTTGCACGTTGCCCCCGTGACCTGCATGTGTTTTCTCCGGGTGCTCCGGTTTCCTTCCGCATTCTAATGACCTGCTGGTTTGTAGGTTAATTGTCTTCTGTAAAATTGACCCCAATGTGTGTAGGATGGAGCTAGTGTACGGGGTGATCACTGGTCAGCGAAGACTCATTGGGCCGAAGGGCCTGTTTCCACGCAGTATCTCTAAAATCTAAACAATACTCGATAACTTGGACTCCACCGCCCTCTGTGGCAATGAATTCCACAGATTCACCACCCTCCAGCTAAAGAAATTCCTCCTCATCTCCTTTCTAAAGGCATGGGTGGGAAAGGAAGAGAGGGTGAGGGGCCAGACGCAGGCATGTGGGACTAGCTTCAATAGGCATGGCTGTGTGTTTCTGTGCTGTGGGACTGACGAGGCTCAACAGGGTAGTAGTTTGATGCTTCAGCCTGCAGCAACCCAGGAAAACTGTGTTCCAGATGCTTCATTAGTTTGTTGTTCTGCACATCGATCGGGAGGCGATGAAATCGCCCGTTCACACGCAGCCGGCAGAGCAAACAGTGTACATACGGTGATGACAAACACAATAAATGCAATATCCAGAGCAGAACAGTGCAAGATTGTGTTGCAGAAAGCCCGGGGTAGCACGGACGAGAGGGGCCAAAGGGCCTGTCTCCAGGCAGGGCGACCACCGACGCTGTCCGTGTGGAGTTTGCACGCTTCCCCCTCCGTGGTGGCCCGGATGTGGGTCGGGGCAGGGGAGACGAGCTCAGCCTTCCAAGCTTCAATCCAAGCTCAGCCTTCCTCCCACGCATCCTAGCCCCGACGGGCCGAGTGCCGCCGCCTTCCTCCCCGGACAACAACTGAGGGGAAAAACACAGAAGGAACTTCTTCCAACCCCCCCCACCCGAATCCCTCAGGGAATGCCCCTGTCCTGTCTTTGAAATCAAGCCGTCACAATTGTGCACGATCAGTCAGCATTATCCTTTTTTTTAATATATAGACGAAAGCTGATCAAGTTCAAGTTGGAATTTATTGTCATATCCACCAATTAAGGTACAGTGTTATTTGAGTTACCGTACAGCCATACTGAGTAAAAAGCAACAAGACACACAGCCACATAAAATAAAATCTAACATAAACATCCACCACAGCGGAATCCACATTCCTCACTGTGATGGAAGCTAATAAAGTTCAACCATCTTCCCCTTTTGTTCACCCGTGGTCGGGGATGTTGAACCCTCCGCAGTCGCCGCTCGCTGCCGACACACTACATAAAAGTCCCTTTAAACTTCCATGATCCAAAGACATCCTCATGAAGAAGGCCTATGCTTGGACATCAATCCAGCCAGAAGATGCGAAAGCATTGCGGGAGTTTGCGATATGTCTTAGAAGTATGAAAGAAATGACTACCCTCTTAGACCACATGCAAGAAATGAATGTTCTTAGCAATATGAAAATGATCACTCTAAAACTGCCCCATAGACTTAGAGAAAAGATAAAGCTGGTCTGTTAGAGGAAAATGAGAATCGAGAGGCCATGCTTCCTGATCTGGTGAACTTCATAGAAAAGGAAGTACGGTTCATGTCAAATTTACGCTATGGGAGTATTTAAGATCGTTAATCAATCACAACTGTCAAAGGTTCTACCTTTACTAAAACAAAAGGAAGATCAGGACCTAAGGGAAGTAGTTTTGTTTCCTCTGTAAATACCTGCAGAAACGAAAGTCCAAAAGGAAGAAGATACATCTACTGTTAAGCCAAGACGGTTCTGCTTGTCATCCAGCGAGAAGAAGACAGAGGAATTACAAAGAGATGGCCCACGAGGGAAGGGAAGGGGGGGCTGTCGATGACTGTTCAGCTCGGACCTTGCATCCCATCCCAAGAATGGACACCACATTCTTGATAGGGCCAAGGAGAGTTTGTAATAGGAACATTTCTCCATCCGTTTCCCACCACGGATGGCCGACCTGCTGAGTTCTACCGGCACTTTGGTGGGGAATGGACAGGTGACGTGTCGGGTCTGGACCCTTCTTTGGACTGATGGAGTCGGGGGAGAAAGCTAGAAAAAAGAGATGCAGTTGGGAGAGACTCCAGACTTGATTAGGAGGGGGAGTTTCCTTAATTTGGAGAATTCAATGTTCATGTCATTGGGCTGTAAGCTATGAGGTGCTGTTCCTCCAGATTGCGTGTCACCTCACTCTGGCAATATAGGGGGCCCAGGACAGAAACATCAGTGTCGGAGTGGGAAGGGGAGTTAAAATGGTTGGCAACCGGGAGATCCAGCAACTGCACACAATACTCCAGGTGTGGTCTCACTAGGGCCCTATACAACTGCAGAAGGACCTCTTTGCTCCGATACTCCACTGCTCTTGTTATGAAGACCAACATGCCATTCGATTTCTTCACTGCCTGCTGTACCTACATGCTTACTTTCAGTCACTGATGAACAAGGACCCCCAGATCCCGTTGCACTTCCGCATTTCCCAACTTGACACCATTTAGATAATAATCTGCCTTCCTGTTTCTGCCACCAAATTGGATAACCTCACATTTATCCACATTAAACTGCATCTGCCATGCGTCTGCCCATGCACCCAACCTGTCCAATTCACCCTGCATTCTCATAGCATCCTCCTCACAGTTCACACTGCCAACCAGCTTTGTGTCATCTGCAAATTTGCTAATGTTACTTTTAAATCTCATTGATGTATATTGTAAATAGCTGCGGTCCCAGCACCGAGCTTTGCAGTACCCCACTAGTGACTGCCTGCCATTCTGAAAGGGACCCTTTAATCCCTACTCCTTGTTTTCTGTCTGCCAACAAATTTTCTATCCATGTCAGCACTCTACCCCCAATACCCTAAGCCCTAAATTTGCCCACTAATCTCCCATGTGGAACCTTATAAAATGCTTTCTGAAGGTCCTGGTACACTACATCCACTGGCTCTCCCTTGTCCATTTTCCTAGTTACATCCTCAAAAAATTCCAGAAGATTAGTCAAGCATGATTTCCCCTTCGTAAATCCCTGCTGACTCGGACCGATCCTGTTAATGCTATCCAAATATGCGGCTATTTCATCTTTTATAATTGACTCCAGCATCTTCCCCAGCATCGATGTCATGCTAACTGGTGTATAACCATATAACAATTACAGCACGGAAACAGGCCATCTCAGCCCTACAAGTCCGTGCTGACACAACTTTTTTCCCTTAGTCCCACCTGCCTGCACTCATACCATAACCCTCCATTCCCTTCTCATCCATATGCCTATCCAATTTATTTTTAAATGTTACCAACGAACCTGCCGCCACCACTTCCACTGGAAGCTCATTCCACACTGCTACCACTCTCTGAGTAAAGAAGTTCCCCCTCATGTTACCCCTAAACTTCTGTCCCTTAATTCTGAAGTCATGTCCTCTTGTTTGAATCTTCCCTATTCTCAAAGGGAAAAGCTTGTTCACATCAACTCTGTCTATCCCTCTCATCATTTTAAAGACCTCTATCAAGTCCCCCCTTAACCTTCAGCGCTCCAGAGAATAAAGACCTAACTTATTCAACCTAAGTTGTTGAAACCCAGGCAACATTTTAGTAAATCTCCTCTGTACTCTCTCTATTTTGTTGACTATATTCCCAGTTTTCTCCCTCCCGCCTTTCTTAAAAAGTGCGATAACATTAGCTACCTTCCAATCCACAGGAACTGATCCTGAGTTTATGGAACATTGGAAAATTATCACCAATACGTCCACGATTTCTTGAGCCACTTCCTGAAATACCCTGGGATGCAGACCATCAGGCCCTGGGGATCTATCTGTCCCATCAGTGTACCTAACACCATTTCCTGCCTAATGTGGATTTCCATCAGTTCCTCCATCACCCCAGATCCTCTGGCCACTACTATATCAGGAGGTAGTGGGGGGGTGGGTGTGGAGAAAGTTGGAAAGGAGAGGTGGGAGATGTCGCCTTAGATTCCTTTCCCTCTACAGATGCGGCCTGACCCACTGAGTTACTCCACCGCTTTAGAGGGAATGGACAGACAATGTTTTGAGTCAGGACCCTTATTCTGACTAATTGGAGAGGGTGGGGAGAGGAAGCTGGAAAAGAGAGATGGGGGCTGGACAAAGCCTGGCAAGTGATAGGTGGACACAAAATGCTGGAGTAACTCAGCGGGACAGGCAGCATCTCATGAGACAAGGAATGGGTGACATTTCGGGTCGACACTGAAGATGGGTCTCAACCCTGAAATGTTACCCATTCCTTCCAGCATTTTGTGTCTACCTAAACAGCACCTATCCACGTGGCGGTGTGCCAGCATGCTGGAGGAGAGGGCAAAGGCCTTGCCGCAGAGTGGGCAGGTGAAGGGCGCTGGCCGGTGTGGGCTCGCCGGTGCTCCAGCAGGTGGTCAAGCGGGGTGAACCCCTTGCCACATTCAGCGCACACAAAGGGTCTCTCTCCGCTGTGTAACCGCTGGTGCTCCCGCAGCCCAGTGCTCTCTTGTCAGTGGGAGCAGCTGCTCGCCACCATGGGTCCTCCGGTGCTGCCGCAACCCCCGCGAGCTGTCAAATGCCTCACCACAGTACGGGCAGTCGTTGGGCTGGCCACTGGTGTGCACGCGCTGGTGAGACAGGGTGTGGGAGGCCATGGCAAAGCGCTTTCCACACACCGGGCTGGGGACGGGACGGTTGCAGGCGTGCACCTGCTGGTGGGACAGCAGCTTGGAGGAGCGAGTGAAGCCTTTGCCGCATTGGGTGCAGGTGAAGGGGCGCTCGCCAGTGTGGGTGCGCTGGTGCTCCAGCAAGTGACTGGACTGGGTGAAGTCCTTGCCACACTGGGCGCAGGTGTAGGGGCGTTCGCCGGTGTGGGTGAGCTGGTGGTTCAGCAGATGGGTGGAGCGGGTGAAGCCCTTGCCGCACTGGGCGCAGGTGTAGGGGCGCTCGTTGGTGTGGGTGCGCTGGTGCTCCAGCAGGCTGCTGGAGTGGGTGAAGCCCTTGCCGCACTGGGCACAGGTGTAGGGGCGCTCGCCGGTGTGGGTGTGCTGGTGGGACAGCAGGCTGGTGGAGCGGGTGAAGCCCTTGCCGCACTGGGCGCAGGTGTAGGGACGCTCACCGGTGTGGATGCACTGGTGGGACAGCAGGCTGCTGGACTGAGTGAAGCCCTTGCCGCACTCGGCGCAGGTGTGGGGGCGCTCGCCGGTGTGGGTGTGCTGGTGGGACAGCAGCCCGGTGAAGCGGGTGAAGCCCTTGCCGCACTGGGCGCAGGTGTGGGGCCGCTCGCCGGTGTGGATGCGCTGGTGGGACAGCAGGTTGCCGGAGGGGGTGAAGCCCTTGCCGCACTGGGCGCAGGTGTAGGGGCGCTCGCCGGTGTGGATGCGCTGGTGGTACAGCAGGCTGTCGGAGCGGGTGAAGCCCTTCCCGCAGCCGCTGCAGGTGTAGGGCCGCTCCCCGGTGTGGGT